>NC_090838.1:18492348-18795378 GCF_028021215.1 Eschrichtius robustus
GGGGAAAGAGGGGAATGGGAAGTTGTTCTTTAATGGGTACAGAGTTTCAATTTTGCAAGATGAAGAGTTCTAGAGATTGATTGCACAGCAGTATAAATGTATTTAACACTACTGAACTTAAAAATGGTTAGGATGGTAATTTTACAACGACAACAAAAAGAATTAACTTCAAACTGCACCAGCAAAGGAGAGACTGACACAGAGGAAGTTCTCTGAGCACTTGAGTTCATCATCTGTTCATGACTTCGATATCAGTTAGCTCTTACAGCATAACAAACAGTTCTAAGGTTTAGTGGCTTAAAACAACAACCACTTATTTAGATTATGCAGTTTGGGTTGGGCTCAGCTGATCTGGGTCAGGCTCAGCTGATATTGGTGGGGGGCTGGCTGGTGTAAGCGGCTCATCTGTGAGGGCTCACCTCTGCTCCATGTGATCTCTCATCCTCCAACAGACTAGCCCAGGCATGATTATATGGTGGTGGTGTCAGGGGTCCCGAGAAAATGAGCAAAAGCAAGCAAAACTTCTTGAGGCTGTGGCTCAGACTCACAGTGTCCTTTCGACCATGTTTTGGGGTCTAAAACAAGTCATAAGGCCGGTCAAGATCCAAAGGATGGGGCAAATAACTCCACCCTTTGATGATGGGAGGGGCTGCAAAGAATTTTTGCAATTTACCTTACCGACTATATATATATATACGCCAGGACCTGTGCTAAGTGTTGAAGATAAAAATAAAAAGAAAATACAATGTAGTGCAGGAGACATCCATATAAATAAGTAATTACACAGTATGCTCTAAATAAGTAAGCACAGGACACCGAGGTGGGCGGAGGGCAAGGGGATCTGGCAGGAAGAGGGAAAAGAGGCAAAGAGGCCTGGGACAAAATAATACTTTAACTGGTGTTGCAAGATAAAATGGTAATTAGCCAGAAGAAGCAGGGAAGAAGAAAGATCTGGGCAGAGGGGCAGAGAGATGAGTGAAGGATGGAGGGGGACCTGCCTGGGGTGCAGTGAGGCTTCAGTGGGGAGTGAAGGGCCCACCGGGGAGGGGAGGCGCTGGGCGTTGTTGGGGGAGGCATCACAGAGGGCCTTGTTCCCACTACCCAGCCTTGCAAAGTTTATTTAAGCAGGGGATGATGGGGACTTCCCTGGTGGTCCAGCAGTTAAGACTCCGCACCCCCAACGCAGGGGGTCCGGGTTCGATCCCTGGTCAGGGAACTAGATCCCGCATGCCAAAACTAAGACCAGGCGCAGCCAGATAAATAAATATTTAAACCAAAAAAAAGCAGAGGTTGATGGTCAGGCTGATGTATGGAGAGAGCTTGGAGGGGAACAGGCCAGAAACAGGGAGACGGCCTTGGAGGCTGCTGCAATGACTCAGGTGAGGGATGGCGGCACTGGTGGAGAATCGATGCAGAGATTTCTAGGTGGTAAAAGAGGCAGGACTGGGTGGGGAGGGGTCAGGGAGAAGCCTAGTAAACTGGTGGGTGTGAGCTTTCTGCCAGATGGTCTGAGTCAGGGGAGTTCCCCAAGGAGGGGCAAGGCAAAGGGCACAGGGCCGCCACTTGGGTGGGCAAGGCAAGCGTGTGGGGTCCCACTCACAGCAGGGAAGACCAGAAGACAATTCCCTGATGCCAGCCAACAGGGAGGGACCTTGAGATCAAGACTTCTCCTCCTTCACAAGCCCAAGGCAGCCAAATTCTGCAGGGCGCTGGGATGCGTGCGGCTGGAGTCCACTCTGAAAACGCAGCCCCTGCCAGGCTCTGCCCTGAGGCCTGTAGACTGTCCAACCTGGGCACCGGCGTGGCTGGTCCAAAGGCTTCCCCAGGAACCCACAGGCCTCCAAGCCCCTCAGACATTAAGGAGTTGTCCTTGGGGTGGGCAGGAGGGCAGTTTGTGCCTGGAGCCAATACCGGTTTCCTCCCGTGGATCCTCGGTCGTAATGTCCCGAAATGCCAGCTCTCCAGCTGGCACTCAGGGGGCGACAGTAAGCACATACCAGCTGGTCAATACTTTGAATGTACTTGGGGCCCTGCTGTGAAAAGGAATCCCCTGGTGAGCCCTTTCATAAATTGAAAAATTCTTCTGAAACTGAGCAATCTTGCCCAGCTATTAAATCCAGATTTCCACAAAATGAGAGTAGAAAGAGCCTACAGTTATGATGACCTGGATCTCCAAGCACCACCTCTCAGATCCGGCCTGAGATTCCCAGGGCAGCAGGCGTTGAGGCTGGGTCTGGGGCTGCAGATGCAATCGTTGCTGGAACCTTGGTTTGAAATAAAATCTTCCAAAACAATCAGAGTGCTTTGGGCCCAGAAGGAGTGGCGTTCTGTGTAGCTCTGTGTTCTCCCGGTGTCCTGAGCACAGTTAACTCAGGAGGCATGTGGGGCTGCATCCATCACTCAGTGCAGCGTGACAACTGGGGCCACCAGAGCAGGTGCCCATGGGTGCTTGAGGGAATTGAGCACCAAAAGCTGGAGGAAGTTGCCCAGGGTCACCCAGCCAATTAGTGGCAAAGCTGGAACAAAAATCAGGAATTCCAGCCCAGAACTCTTTTTCCCCCCAAGGGATTTCACTCAAAAACATGACATCATCCATCTGGCTCATGGTTTGGGAATGAATTCAGTTGGTGGCTCTTTTTGGAGCTGATGTGTGAGCGCAGCAGTTCAGCCTTAACCCAGCCTGACCCTGCAGGCTCTTCCTGTGTGGGATCCACCCCAGCAACGTGCTGCACGTCCCCACTGCCACCTCTCCCCAGGCATCCCACGGCCCTAACCCTAGGCCCACAACTCAACTCATCACCCCCTCCCTTCCCGACGTCCCCCCCAGAAGCCCGGACATGGTCCTCACACACCCCCCACCCCGCCACGGTCCCCCCAGGACGGATGGCCATGGCATCCACGGCCTAAATACTTGCCTTTCTCTGTCCCTCCGTCACCGTTGTCATTCAGGCCTTTGTCACTTCTCACTTGGATTGCAGAGTGATCACCACCATCAACAAAAACATCAAACCTACCACCGTTGAGTGTTTACTATGTGCCGGGCCCACGGCTAACAGCTTACCACGGGCTAGCTCCTTTAACCTTCACCAGAGCGGGAAACTGAGGCTTTGGGGATGCTGGGTAACTTTCCCAAGGTCACACAACTGATAGGAGGCAGAGTTCAGGTTCTCCCTCAGGCCTGGCTCTGAGGCCCAGCTCTCCGCAGGGTGCTTTCCTGCCCCCCATCCTGCCTCTGCCATAGCTGCCGGAGTCTACCCTTGTACCCCCCCTGCACAGAATCCCTGCTGACTCCCTGGTGCCCATAGCATTAAGCTCGAGCCCCCTCACAAGGCTCTTGGGATCTGACCCCTCCTGCCCACCCATCACATCTCTGTCTCTTCCCCAGCCCTTGAGTCTGTTCCCCCGTATCTACTCCACAGGTGCCCTCCACACCCTCCACTTGTGCTTTGGGTCCTGCTGGTTTCCCTTGCTCCAGGCTCCGCGGGGAGCCTTTAGAGACCCCAGCCAATGCCCGCGCAAGACACACACCCCTGCATGTGTCCTGCAGCGACTCCAGCTCAGCCTGATGTGGGGTTGGTGGGGACAGCAATTCAGCATTGCCCGAACACCTCAGCCCCCCATGTGGGGTGTGCTCCAGGGCCCCCCCTTCCCACCATCTTCCTTGGTCTTCAGCAGAGCTGGAGCCCAGTGTGTCCTCTCAAAGAAGGGCCTGGCTGACCTCAAAGCCCACAAGCCCTTGGCCATCCCCGGGCCTGAGCATCTGATCTTCACCCAGCTCTGGGAATAAAATGGGAGCCTCCATCCCCATTTTACAGACATAGAAACAGAGGCTCAGGAAGTACCGGGGCTTGTCCACAGTCATAGTGTCAGAGGAGGAGCTGGGCTCCGCAGGGCATCTTGGCAGGCACCCAATGCTGGCCCAAGAGGACAGAGATGATGGGTCAGGCTGGAGCAGGGCACACTGGAGGGTAATTCCGGAACACCAGCTAGGGTGCAGCAAACACCCACTCGGAGGGCTTGAGGTGCTGGTGGGGGACTTAGAGGGTGGGGCTCAGTTCTGCAAACCACCCTCTCCCATTCACTTGCTGAACAGTCTAGGTCATTCTGGCCCAAGTATCTGGACCTCTGATGTCCGGCGACCAGCACTACGAAGGGCAGGCTCTGTCCATGGGCCCGTGGGGTGGGGGGACGGGCCGGCAGGGCGAGGCTGTTGGGAGCATTGCTCATCTGAAGGCCTTAACTTTGCAAGTGAAAGAGTTTATATAAACTGAGCAAGGCAGCTGTCAGGCTCTCCTCCTTCCCCATTCTGAGCCTTGATGTGGGTCTGGGAGAAGCTTCTGACATCCCCAGGTTCGGAGCCCATGGACCTGGGGCACTCTCTGTGCTGGCCCCAGGTGGCCAAGCCACCAGGCAAAGGTAGGTGTGCATCGGGGTGGGAAGGCCCCTGAGGCCACTTCCTGGGACCTCCTGGGGCTGCAAGCCAGGCTCTCCTGTGCTGAAGACCCAGGTGAAGGGTGGGGCTCCTGAGATGACCCAGGAAGTGGGAGGAGGTGCAGACCATCCCTGCCCCTTGCTTGCTTCCCCTCCTACCCCCCCCAGCCCTGCATCTGTCCCGGAAGTGTGAAAGGGAAGTGCTCGTCAGGCCCCCACTTCACCCCTGCTTTCTCGGGGGCCCCTCCCCAGGAAGCTCGCCCCAGCCATGGCTGTGAGTGTCTAACATAAGGGATGTTGTTTTTGCAGGTTTTGTGGTTTTTATTCCTTTGAACCATATCCAGCCCATCTTACATCACAATGCCATGCTTTACTTGGTATCAAATACATCGGCACTCATTGGCATTTGGAGAACTTGTTCCATAGTTAAATTACAGTTTTTAGTTGTCTGTGATGATGTATTCTCTCTGCTTCCGGTTGTCAGTACGGGAATCTTTTCTCCCAGACTTTCAATTTCTGGGTTTGGTTTTTTTGGGGGGGTTTTTTTTCGTTTGTTTTGTTTTTCTGTATTTGTTTTTTTGCTTTTGAAAGTCGTTATTCCTTTGGTTACGTGGCCCCTCCCAGTTGCTGCTTGTTTACGCATTATGTTTGTGACTTCTTTTGACTGTCAGTGTTGAGCCAGTCTTGCCAAGAAACAGTGTCAAGTATTCTCCTATTTCTCTACTTCTTGAAAAAAAAAATTTAATTAAAAAAAAAAAAAAAAACTCTTAATGGGAACCTGGCCCTGTCTGTCTTCTCTGTTCTGCAGAAATGTTGAAGGAATTGAACCAGCAGCGCAGAGCGAAAGCGTTTACAGACCTGAAAATTGTTGTTGAAGGCAGAGAGTTTGAAGTCCACCAAAATGTTCTAGCTTCCTGCAGCTTGTATTTCAAGGACCTGATTCAAAGGTTTGCCTTCCTTCCAGCTGTGGTCGGGTCTGTTCCTTTGTAGGACGCTTTTGTGTCGCTTTTCTCCTCCCCTCTCTTGCAGGTTCCTGAAGCGTGACTCCCTGTCACAGAGCCAGTAGCCATCTCTCCTCCTCCTCCTCCTCCTCCTCCTCCTCCTCCTCCTCCCCAGCGCCCTCTCACACACAGCCTCAGAGCATCCACTGTCCCCAGCCCGTCCCACACAGCTTTGCTGGTCTCCAGGGGCCTCTGCCAGCAGTAGACAACACCCTGCCCCACCCCCTGAGGATCCCGCTTTCTCAGTGGCTCACAAGCCCTCCCTGAGATTAGGAGGACTGCAGACTCCACTTTAAGGGACCACTTGCGCGCTGCCCCCACTGGGCCAGCACGGGTCCCCAGCACCATCGTCACTGCTGTCGATAGTGAACTTAATGCCAGGAAAGCACATCGACCAGATCATCCCCCACCGAGGAGCACGAGGCACCCAAGGGGTCGCTTCTCCCCAGCCAGAGTCGGGGAGAATTGACTTGTAGCTAAAGCCTCATTCACGCTGCATGTCTTGATACTTGTACTCGGAGCCTAAACCCAGCGCTATCTGAGCACAGACCAGGTGTGTCCTAAACACGGTCTCTCTCAGCCTTCTCTCCCCTCCCCTTCTGCCCTCTGCCCTGGCTATTTCTACCTGAATGAGTCTTCATGGTGCATGAGCATCTTTCTTTTTTTTCCATTATGTTGATTCTTTAAATTTGTCTGCTTCATACCCTTGCAAAGACGTTAGGGGCCACCTTCTAGCGCCTTAGTGAGGGAGAGCAGCCGAGGGGGCCGGCCCAGGGTAACGCTCCTGTTTCTCTCACCCATCAGCAGATTAATGCCGCTGCTCATTTTGCCTTGCAGCCTCTCCGGGGTGGATGCTGAGCCGGGACTGTGCTCCGAGTGGGAGGACAGAACCTCTGCTTGCTTCCCAGTGCTGTGTTTGGACTTGCCAACTAACCCCAGAGTGACTGTGTTTTGTTTCAGGATGGCACACTGGCTGGCATCTCCTTTCCAATCTGTTGTGTCCTTTCACTTAGAGCTGAGCTGCCCGGCGTGCGAGCCCCGCCGAGCCGCGCTGGCCCCAGCCACGCAGGAAGGGGCAGGCTCTTTGTGACTTCCAGTCTCACGGACAGCTCGGGTCTCCCACCCCCAGTGCTTGGGTTCTCTCTGTCCGAGCACAGGGGTCAGGGGCATGAGCTCTGGGGTGAAGGGGCACGGCCAGTGGCTTCTTCAGACCAAGGGAGGGCTTTGTGCTGCCACTCTTGGCAAATTCTCAACTGACAGTGACCAGCGACTGGCCACTGGATTGCAGATGTGGCATCTTAGGCCTTGGTCCCTGATCCAGATCAGTTGGAGAGCACAGCGGTGGCAGGATGCAGGGACAGGTTGGCACTGAGCGATGGCCCAGCCCTGGGCTAGAAAGATGTGGGCAAGAGGAGCACAGGAGCTCTTTGACTGTCTTCAGAGACCTAACATGTAAACCAGAACCTTGCACACAACAGAGAAGAGGTACCACTAGCTGGGAACCCAAAGTAGTGAACGCTTCTTGGACAGACCAAAAAGAAGGAGGAAGAACATTCCAGGCAAAGGATGGGTTGTGGGGAATGTTCTGGAATGCAAGGAATATTCTGGAATGTTTTAGAATATTCCAGGCAAGGGATGGGTTGCCTGGGATAAAAAATTGAAGACAGAGACAGTCGAGCAGTGGGGATGGGGAGATGGCCTTCTCAGAGATAGGTTGAGCTAGGTTGGAATGGGCAGACAGGCCCTGACCTCCAGGCTAGGGCCCTGGGCTCAGTCTGAGGGTGTGGAGGCCGTCAGGGTAAGTGGAGTGGGGATGCCCGCCTTCAGGTAGGAGAACTGCAGGATGTGACTCAGTAACCCTAAGGGGAAAAGATGGGTGCAGGGGCTGAAAGGCCGTCACCGGAGGAGAGAGGGCAGCCTCTTGGGAGCTGGGAGACCTGGGTTCTACATCTGACTCTGCCACTCATCCTATGACCCCAGGCAAGTCACGTCCTCTCCCTCAGGCCTCGGGTTTTCTCATCTGTAATAGAGGAGGTTGGTTCAAATGATGTCCAGGTTTCCTTCCTGCTCTGACATCCCAGGGTGACAGTGAGGGGATGGGCAGGGCTTCCCAAGTGCAAGCACAGGGACATGAGAAGGGCGAAGTCACAGACAGGCAGGTCCATGGACCAAGGTCAGGGGAGAGCTAGGGGGAGGTGATGCATTGAGCGTCTGGCATGTCGAGTTTTAGCAGCCTGAAGATACCCAAGTAGAGACACCTGGTAGGCAGCCAGACGGATGGATCCGAACCCAGAGAGGTCTGAGGTCTGCGGAGACAGGGCTGTGTCTTCAGCGTACAGGAGGGTCACTCAGCGGGAGAGGTGGCCACAGCAGAGCCCAAAGGCGCCCCTTCAGTTCAAAATCACAAGCTTAATTTGCAGCCAATTTAAATTTTACTTCTCTCAACCTAACCATGAGCACACGTCACCATCTCTGCCAATAGCTGCAAACAGATTCCTTCCATGGGGAGGAAAGCAGACTCTCTTCGGGAAGGTGATTTCCTTCTGGCCGTGTAAAATCCGCAAGAATTTCACATTCTTAGTGATTGGGTAAGCAGCTGATGTTGCCACGTCATTTCAGTCTCCTCGAGACTGTGGAGCCTCCAAACCTGTGACCCTGGAGACTTAACGTGCAGTGGCCCAAATGGCCCAGCAGGGGAGACGGGGCCCTGCCCGCCGAACCCCAGGCAGGGTCTTCCCTCTCAGGCAGCTGCACTAACACAAGCAGAGGGTGTGGGGACGAGCTGTGGGACATGACACGCTGGTCCTTACATTCGTGAGGGCCTAGGTGAGCACTGTCAGAGGTGGGGGACCCAACCTCTGCCGTCCTGGGACCCCCAGGCCTCGAGGTTCGGACTGGACTCCCTCCCACCTCTAGCCTGGGGCGGGTGACGCATTCACCGCTTTGGCCCCATTGAGGACCCTGTCCCAGCCCCAGCCCCAGCCCCAGTGTGGACGCCCTCACCTGGAGCCGCAGGCCAGACGTAGGGAGCCCAGTCGTTCCCTACTCTTCGCCCAGCAAACAAGCAGGAGCCCCTCCCAGGTACAGGTCTTGTGAGAATCACTGGATGAGCTGGGTCTCTGCCCTCAGGGAGCCCACGGTCTGGTGGAGAAAGTGTAAAGAAGTGCACCTGGGAGAGCAGGATGAGGGTAGCAGTGGAGGTTTGGAGCTCCCAGGCCGAGTGACTGACTCTACAGGGGGAGGGGCATTCAGAGACGGTCCCTGGGAAGAGGTGGCATCTGGCTTGGGTTTTGAACCCAGAGGGGAATTGGCCAGGCAGGTGGGGGCAGGGCCTCAGGACAGCAGGTTTTGAAGGCAGCAAGTGACCTGGTGTCCCTGCAACGCGCCAAGTGCGAGGTGAAGACAGAGGGAATGAGGCGACGTGGGAGGAGGGAGCCGGGTCATGGGGCTCTGTTTTAAGCCTGGGGTGTCATGGTCAGACTTGCAATCCATAAAGATGACACGTGGACCGTGAGCGGGAGAGCCAGGTCTCAGAGTGCTCTCTGAACCAGCCTCTGATTCCCCTTCGGCCCATCAGCCCCCCATCAGCCCCCACACCCCACCAGCCCCATGGCCGTGCAGACTTCCTGCCCAGAGCCCCATTCTCCAGGCTCCAGGCCGACCTCCACTGTGTCCACCTGTTCCTCCTTCACCTGTGCTCATACTTTTGCTGAGGCTGCAACAGCTTCTTGCCCTTCGTCTTCCCTTATTTAGTTTCAAACTCTAGTCTTCTTCCTCTGACAAGGGCAAGACCCAGCCCACAGGGAGACTTGCTGAGACGTCTAATGTCATCCTGCAAACCCTCCCACTGACCCTGAGGAGCAGGTGCCATTAGTACCCCCATTCTACAGGTAAAGAGATTGAGACAAGAGAACTTTAGGTAAACAGTAGATCTGGGATTTGAACTGAGGTCTGACTCCAAAGCTCATGCTCTTACCATCATCCATTTGCTAACCCAGGGAAGAACAAAACTGCACTTTTTGTTTGTGCACAAAGTTTGTAAGGAAGGGAAATAAAATCTCAGTGTTGACAGTGTAGACAGATATGCAAGGAAAAGGGACGCAGAGTGTGTGTGTGTACTCATGCACGCGTGTGTATCTATTAGAAACACTTGTAAACTGGCCACAGGATCTGCCCAAGAGAAGACACAATCCCCCCCTGAGACAGGTACCTAAGTCGCAGGACCTCTCCCTCACACCCAGGAGGGGCCGGGTCCCCTTGAGTGAGGGCTGGAAGAGGCTCGAGGAGGCCGGGAGAAGAGCGCACAAGGCCATGGGGAAGCTCAAAGCAAAGCCCAGGCTGAGACAGCTGGGCTGCCCCATCATCCATCTGTTGCCCCATCTGAGTCCCTATGAATCAGGTGAAAACCTGGCAGGAAAAGGAGCTGCAGCTCTGTCTTTGGATAATGTGAAGGCTAGTGCTGCGTAACAACCAGGCCTCACCTGCATCCCAGCTGGAGGGGGAACCCCAGGAGGACTGAGTGGAGGAGAAGACTGTGGGCTGAGCCTCCTTCCAGGTTTCAGGAAGGAAGGAGGATAGGTTTGAGCGGACTAGACCTAGTGGGGTCCTGGGGATGCAGCCCCCAAGTCACAAGAGTCACTTCTCAACCCCAGCAAGCAGGACCTAGGTCTGCCCTGGACTTTCTCTTTGGGCTCATGGAGGAGAAGTCCCTTCACTTGTACCCCAGGAGCCAAGGAGCTCTGGAGGATGGTTGGTGCCACCAGGGGCACTGGCTGCCCTCACTGGCTGGGCAGGCTGCAGGGCCCATCAGAGGGGACGGGACTGTTCTTCTTTAGAGACAGCAGGGACACTGCCCTCCCTGCCGAGAGTGTGGGAGGAAATGTCCAGCCCCAGAGGAGCACTGCCCCCTGGTCCCACCAAATGGGACAGAGACCTGGCATTCTACCTTCCAGCAGAAACCCTCATCTCGCTAAGCCTGTTGGAGCCACCGACGTGTTTGAACTATATCCTCTTTTCATAGTAAATGAAAACAGATGGACAAACTGATTTCGTGCAGGTTGATTTTCACAAGCCCCACGTGTAGACTCTGGGCTTCTCACACCAGCTCCCTCTCCAGAGGAAGCTAAAAGGATCTCTCTAATTGAGTGGCACAGACCCGGGATATAGGGGAGCCCAACAGATGTTAATGCAGTAGTCAAGCCATATGCCTTTGCCCTCCTTCCCCGAGAAGCTGGGCATTTGTGGGTGGCAGTCTGCCCCCTTTTTCTGGGAGAATAGAGCAGTGGACTAGAAGAGCAGATAGTCACACATCTCTAATACTGGCAGAATGACATGAGCCAGACTTATTGCCAGGAAAGTCCTCAGACCCAATGAGTCTGGTGTGTGCTTGTGTTTGTGCCCCGGAGCTGATGACACGCTTGAGTGCCCCTCCGTGGGGCAGGGTGGGCATCACGTCAGGAGGGTGGGGTCACCCTCCTGAGCAGAGCAGGGTACCATACACATTCATCCCTGCTCCGTGACTGTCCCCACCCACCACTGCCCCAACAGTTCCAGGTCCAGCTTGCAAAATGAAAGCATCTGATCACTGAGGTGTGTGAGGGGTAAGATGAGGCACTCTGTCCTGAATTCTGGAGAAGGCAGTTCTTATCCCACGTGAGTGAATTGTTAATGGTGGGGTCGCAAACATCCTAATATTGGGGCTAAGGCATTCCCAGCACATCCACAGACTTAGGCCTGCCAAGCAGAGGCTGTGTCCCACACCCTAGAGACACACCCCATCTTGGGAGAAGGTGACCCCAGGAAGTCTTAGTCTTCTGATAGAACCTGGGGGCCCTGTGTGGACTGGGCAGCTCCAGCCTGACCCTCACTCCCATGCTCCGACCCCCAGTTGTCAGGTCCATAGCCCCACCCTGATAAGGTTAGGGCTGCCCGATCCTGCCCTGCTCCCCCCTTCTCCAAGGTCATGTCATGACCCCGATTGCCCAGCAGCTCCCCAGATACTCCATGGGGCTGAGAGAAATGGGATGCTCAGACCGCCAGAGCCAGCTCAGGACAGGGACAGAATGGTTACCTGGGGAGGACACAACTCCCCACTGGTGACCAGGGCCACCCATCAAGGGCGATACCTCCCAGGGGGTCCTTGCTCAGACGGAAGAGGTCTAAGGAGCACAGAGGTCCCGTCCCAAGACAGTCTGATGGTCAGGGCTGGAGAGTGGCCACCGGCCTCCCTCTGCCCCCACAGCTGTCCGGCCACACGAGAATGCCTGTGTGGACCATAAACATGCCTGTGCAGGGGAGCTGCACGAGGCCTCACTGTCGGGGGCCTCTCTTCCTCCAGATCTTGAACTCAGTCATGTGACAAAGTCTCCATCCAGTCCCCAAGAGTTCCTCATTCCAAGAGGAATGGTCGGTCAGCTCACAGTGTCTGGCATCTGGCCCCAGGGGCCTCCAGCCACTCCCCACAGGTCTTTTGCCCAGCGGCCCCCTCCTCGCCACAGGTTGCCCCCATGGGAATTGGGGGGTCTGGAGGGGCAGAGCCTCAGCCGAGAATCACAGGAGCAGCGGTCCTCTTCAACCCTGGACAGCACCTGCAATGGTTGACATCCCGTGAGCCTCCCCAAGCAACCCCTTGGCTCCTAGCCATGCGAGCATCACCTTGTCCCCAGGACCCTCTCCCTGGCTCAGACTCTGGGCAAGACAACATCTCCCCACAAGTGCAGCCATGCAGGTCCCATCAGACCTCTCACTCGGGGCCGGGGGCTCCACTGGCCTTCCATCTACCCAACACCCCTCCTCACAGTGTTGTTCCTTGGTTCTCAGGGTCACAAGTCACATGCATTTCAGTGCGTGCATGTGCACGTGTGTGTGCACATCCTAAAGTCCCACCTCAGCTCTTCACTGATTTTGTGCTGAGGACTCGTGGGGAGACTGGAGAGCTGGCCAGAGGGGGAGGCAGCAGTGGCTGTGAGCCTTGGGAGAAGGGGAGCAGCCCTACTTTGGCCTCATCAGCCCTGCCCTGACTGTGGCCCAACGTGACCTCTGCAGAGCATGAAGGGCGTGAGGGTGAGGGTGTGGAGGCCAGAGAGTGGCAGGTAGGAAGGAAGGCAGAGTAGAGTAAGAGGTTGACCAGATGGCCCCGGAGGCCTGGGGTGTGGAGAATGTCTGTGGTTTCAAGTGATCACATAATAAACCATTTTTATACTTAATAAAGTCACCCAAGCATGGGACTCCATCCTGACAGCAGAACACTAGGTGTGTTAAGACACTTTAAAACTCACACACACTGTACATCTATGGGTTTGAGAAGGGGCTCTGATCAGACCCTCTGTTTAGCCTGTACCTTTCCGCTCAGCTTTCTGGGCCTGCCCAGGGCTTGAGGCAGAATGAAGCCTTCAGGCCCCTGGTCAGATGAGCCATCCAACATGGAGGTGCAGAGTGGCACCCCTGGGAGGAGGGCCTGGACGCAGGCTCACTGCTTCACCTGTTCCCTGCCAGGTCATATTTGTAGTGTAAAAGCCGTGGGAGGCCAGTGCCTAACCGGAGAGAATGTTGCTCAAACGGTGGCATTCCAGGTTCTGTTGTGTAGAGCAGAGTCTCCCGGGAAGATGTTTTCCAGCCTCTGTCATGTGAACTCTGTGGGACTTTGGACCTCATCCAGTTCAGTCCTCTGTTTTGCAGATAAGGAGCCTGAGGGCCAGAGGGACCAAGGCTGCCCGCCTGTCGGTGGCAGGGCTGGGGCACCCAGGTCCCCTAACTCCCTGTTTACACGGGAGTCGGCCTCTCTCTGGGGCCAGCCTGCTCAGCTGCCGGACACTCCACACCCCCACTGCCAGCCACAGGTGCACCCAAGGGACCAGTCGCAAGAGTCTTGGCCCCTGGCCTCCTCAGGACAGGGTGCGCAGGCAGGGCCAGGAATGCAGAGGTCATTTCCCAGCACGTGGCTGAACCCAGCCCCCCGGGCAGGACCAGGCTCAGTGCGGGAAGCAGGACAGGTCAGATCGGCCGAGACCGCGTGCCAAGACGATCGCCTCTGAGAACCCTGCCTCCTCCCTCTTAACTCTCTGGGTGTTTCTCCTCTTGGTCACTTCTCGATTGGTGTTATTTTTGCTTCATCTTATCTGTTTCCTTCCAGGTCCAGCTTTAGGGCGTGGCTGCCAGGCCTTAGGAGCCTTTGCAATGGTTTTGTATTTCTGTAGACACCAGATATAAACATATTTATATATCTGTGTCCCTCCCCTGCTCCCCCAGTTCACAAGCCCGATGCACACTCTACACGCAGGCCACTCTGACCTCTGACCCCGTGTTCCATGTGGCAGGAGGCCCCGCCCCGGGCCAGGTCCTAGGTCATGGCTGCTGGCTGTCTGTGGCGGAAGTCCTTGGTTGTTCTCCCTCCCCTCCTCCTGGCTCTAACCATTCTGTCCGTCTATCTCGTCTCGTCCTCAGTTTCCAAGCAATGTCATGAAGGGCTTCCTTTCCATGCCTAAAAGGAAACAATATGTTTTTGGAAAGAGGTGGGGTTGGAGTCGGGGTTCCGGGACGGCTTGGGGCCCTCAGTCTTCGGGGCAATCAAGGGAAAGGCTGTGATCACAGACGTTTGGGAGCCTCAGTCATGCTGGACACTCTCCCATTGGAGGCAGACGGGCCCCGGGGCCCGGGACCTGCTGGCCACGTTTTGTTTGGCGGAGACGCTGGGGCCAGCAGTGGAGCCGAACCGTATTGTTTCCCTTTGAGGCCAGTCCTGGTCCTCGTCCCCATCCACAGCTCATGCTTTTTGATTTGCATCTTTTTTTTGCATGGACATGCCGAGTAGTGATAAGCAGGGTTTTCTGTTCTTCCGGGCATCTCTGGTCAGACTCTTCTCTTTCAGATCCCGTGTAAGGTCACTAGGTTCAGGTGTGTCATTGCTGTGTCCCTTGAGTCCTAAAATGAAGGGCGTGACCGAGGTGTGCAGGGAGACCTAGCCCTGTGAGGAGGCGGCGCCGTGGTCGCAGGGCGGCAGGTAAGGACACCCTGGTCTCTGTGCCTAGGTCGGTACAAGACGGCAGCCAGTGCGGCCGGGAGAAGCTGGAGCTCGTCCTGTCCAACCTGCAGGCCGACGTCCTTGAGCTGCTGCTGGAGTTTGTCTACACGGGCTCCCTGGTCATCGACTCGGCCAACGCCAAGACCCTGCTGGAGGCAGCCAGCAAGTTCCAGTTCCACACCTTCTGCAAAGTCTGCGTGTCCTTTCTCGGTGAGCCGCGGGGAACAGTGCTGAGGTGCAAACAGTTCAAAAGCAGCAAAAGGATTGAGAGGGAAGGGCTGTGCGTGCCCGGCCAGACCACCTCGGGGTGTAGCTGGATTCCACAGCGGTTTTAATGTGGTAATTCAGATAACTGTGCACAAAGGCCTCTGCTCACTGGCAGACAGAGATGTTCTCTGCATTGCTCCTCTGAGGGCCGCAGAGGCCACACCGGGACCCCGGGCAGCCTTGCGAGGACAAATGGACCGAGAAGGCTGCGTGAACGGTCTGTTCATGGGGAGCCTGTGCCCTGGCCTCACAGCCCTGCTCTCTAAACACTGAACAAAGTTGCTTCTATTAGACCCAACCCAGAGAACACACTCACTTACAGTTTGGAGCTGCCCAGTTTGGTGAGAGCAGGGAGAGGGAGGGGCAGAGACAGGAGTCACCAGAACCGGCCTGGGTGTGGAGTGAGAAAGGTGGGGATGGGAGCAGGCCAGGTGGGGATGGCCAGGGGCCTGAGATGTGACCTTGGGGGAATGAGCCATCTAGAAGAGTCAGGAACCACAGCTCCTGAGTTGGGCCCACAAAAGTGATGGGCCTCCTGGGACCCAGACACGTCTAGACTAGAATAACCATTAGTCGGATCTCAGGACCTCTGGCCAGACTGACCCCAGGTCTGGAGGTCAGCTTGGGTGAGGCCGAGACCCATGGGAGGTGGTGGGTGGGCTTATAAGGGGTGTTACTGCTGCCATGACTCTAAGGTAGAAGGCTGTGACCCCAGACCTGCCTGTCACAGTTATGGCAGACACCATAAGCCTCAGTGTGACCCCCAGGCCTCAGTGTGACCCCCCAAGCCCAGGCCTCTTTCACTCACAGGCACTGAAAAAGGTCCAAGCCTGGCACTGACACTCCATACCTCTGTCTCGGTCCTTCTGCCGGGACCTGCCGGAGCAGAGGGGGGCCCCGGGGAAGTCAGTATGAGCCGGGGCAGAGAAAAAGCCAGAAAATGGATCTGAAGATCCAGGAACACGGGAAATGGGCTTGTGGGGACTCTGAATGCTGAAGTCAGGTCACGAAGACATGAGCTCAGAGAGGGATCCAGAGTGATGGTGACCCCTTCCAGGTCCCTGCAGTCAGTGGTCCCGTCCTGTGCTCTTGCCCCCAGAGAAGCAGCTGACGGCCAGCAACTGCCTGGGGGTGCTGGCCATGGCCGAGGCCATGCAGTGCGGCGAGCTCTACCACATGGCCAAGGCCTTTGCGCTGCAGATCTTCCCCGAGGTGGCGACCCAGGAGGAGATCCTAAACATCTCCAAGGATGACTTCATCGCCTACATCGCCAATGACAGCCTCAACACCAAGGCCGAGGAGCTAGTGTACGAGACCGTCATCAAGTGGATCAAGAAGGACCCCGTGTCCCGTGCCCAGGTAGGGCCTGCCCCACCCCCACCCGGCTTGCCCCTTCTCCCTCACAGTACAGGGATGGTGTCTGGAGCAAGGGACCAGGAAGTTAGCGGAGGCAGGGCTGCCTGGTCTGACCAGCGGTGGGAGCATCTGAGAGCCAGCAGGCCCGGGTAGGGAGGCTGGAACAGCTCCCGTGGGTGCAGAGAGGTGAAGGGGGATGAGAGATGAGAAATCAGGCACTAGAGGGTTCTCTAGGGCTGGCATTACACCTGAAGGAGACCCAAGCCAACCGAGAGGCCGCAGGGCCAGGTGGGCAGCACCAGGGCCCTGCAGGGAGAGAAGTGTGTGCCTGAGCCAGGGTGCCCTGGGCTCCCGTGAGCTCAGACCCAGCAGGAGGAGCCCCACCCGTGCTCTGGCTGTTGAGAGGGTGGAGAGCACCTGGACAAGTGGAAACCACGCTGGAGACAGGAAACCACTGCTCGCCTGATGGGAGGGAGGGCGAGTCCCTCAGGGGAGACAGCTGAAGAAATCAGAGCCGGAGTCCAGGGCGGAAGGAAAAGAGGGCAGGGTCCCCAGGAGGGCCCCTGAGTTACAGGAAATCAAGCACAGCCCGGCAGGATCTCCGGCTGACGGCCTTGCTTAGAACGGCATTACCTTGGTTCTAACGTGTGAGGCGCCCCCGGCAGTTAGTGCAGACACACAGGTAGCTCCCAGGAGAGCTCAAAGTCCCCCCAGAGAGCAGCAAATGGGAGGACGGAGTCAGGGAGGCGGGATCCCAGAACGAGCTGAGGCAGCTGAGTGACACATGACAGGGGCTACTTTGTTGCGTGTGGAACAAGAAGAGGCATGAGGGAGGGAGGGATGGGGCAGGCGCGGGCATCCACAGCCATGGGTGGATACAGGATGCAGAGATGGCTCTCCACCCCTGCCCCAGCCACTGGGCCCAGGAGAAGGCGGTCCTCTGACTGATCAGGCAGGGACGGGGCAAGATTCATTTTCAGAGGAAGGAAGTCAGGTTGGGCGGCTGTAATAATGACCACCACCGTCCACTAAAATGCCCAAATCTGTCTCCAGCCCAGACCTCTGCCTTTGATTGTCTACTGGACACCTCCAGCCCATGTCCCCCAAGCCCCTCTAATTCATAAACCCCCAGACCTACACATCTTGCTGTGTTCCTTATTTCAGTTCTGCCCATTACCCACGGCAGAAGTTGAGAGTCCTCCCACACCTTCCACCTCCACTTGGCCACACACCACTGCCACTTGTGCCTCCTCTTACGAGAGCCAGCTTCTCTCTCTCCCCATTCAAGGCCCCTGATCTCACCAGGATGACTGCAGTCGTCTCCTGAGAGGTTTCCCTGCCTTCAGTCTCCTCCTTCCAAATTCATTCCCACCCTGCAACCTGGTGGTCTTCCTAGGAGCATGTTTGGTCCTGTAATTTCTCTGTTTAAAACCCCTCATGAGGGAATTCCCTGGCAGTCCAGCAGTTAAGACTCGGCGCTTTCACTGCAGAGGGCACGGGTTCAATCCCCGGTCCAGGAACTAAGATCCCACATGCCACGTGGCACTGCCCCAAAAAAATTTTTTTAATAAAACTTTTAAAAATAAAAATAAATAAAGTAAAACCCCTCATGAGTGCTCCCATCCACTCTGCAGGAAACACTACACAGCCCTTGGCAAACAAGGCAGGAGGTCAGCGGAGGCCAGTGCCTAGCTGACCTCTCCAGTCTCATTTCTCCCTGTCTGCTGCCCAACGCCTAACAGAAGCCTTCTTCATCCAGCTCCATAGAATCCCCCAAATGCAACACTCTCTTTCACACTCCGATGCCTCTGCGTGTGCTTTGAATCCCTCCTCCTCCCCCTCCCCCCCCACCCCCGCTCCGCCTTAGGCCTGGAAAAGTTGGCAATCCTTCCACACCAGGCTCAGATGGCATCCACTCTGGGGAGCCTCATCTCCTGCACTCCCACAACCCCTAACTAGACTCTTGCTTTGGGAAGAGTCCTTTTATGCGATGGATCCCCTCCCCACCCTTAAACTGTGTATACCTGGAGGTCAGGGACCAGGTCTTATTGGTCTTTGCACCCCCAATAGCACACTCAATGTGTGGCAAAGAGTGGTCACCAATTAGTTGTTGGATGAAACTAAAATAGAGTGATGAGCAAAGAGTTTGACAGACAAGAGGGAGATTCACATCAGTCCATGAAAAGCCTTTAATGCAGGTGAGGGGGTCCAATGGGATGCCACGAAAGGGGTTTGCCGGTGACGGGGAGGCACAGGTTCTGATGGTTATGACTCACAAGCTCGATGATCACCATCCGCTCTCCTGGGCCCTCCCACCCCTTCCTGAGCTCCTGCCCCACCTCGTCAAGGATCAGGATCCTCATTTCAGTCCGCTGCAGCCTGGTGTGAAGCAGAGGCCCACCACCTGGGTGGAGGCAGGGAGGAGGTGCTCAAGAGACCGATGGATGGTCCACCCCAGGGTCAGACCTCCCCCTTCCTTCCCTCCTCGCCTCCTGTTGCTGGGAGCGCCCGTCAGCTCTGCCTAAGCTGGGGTGAGCAGTGTCGACACTCCCGAGCCAAACGCACACTCGAATTACCCATTTTGCCCAGTCCCACACCTCTCCCTTCTTCCTTCTCAACACGACTCACAAGAGGCGGCGCCACCTTATAATCTAAGAAGATCCCATGTCTCCTTGACCCCGCAGTACTCGGCGGAGCTGCTGGCCGTGGTCCGCCTCCCCTTCATCCACCCCAGCTACCTGCTCAACGTGGTTGACAACGAGGAGCTGATCAAGTCATCGGAAGCGTGTCGGGACCTGGTCAACGAGGCCAAACGCTACCACATGCTGCCACACGCCCGCCAGGAGATGCAGACGCCCCGAACGCGGCCCCGCCTCTCAGCAGGTACGGCGGGATATGCTCCGAACCCCCAAAGGCAGGCGCCATGCCGTCAGCCCAGCTCTGCGTGGTCCCCAAAGGAGGCGCCAGGCACAGATGCTGACACAGTGTCAGGCTATCCCAAGGGTGCCCATCCGTGTCCCTGCAGGTGTGGCCGAGGTCATCGTTTTGGTTGGGGGCCGTCAGATGGTGGGGATGACCCAGCGCTCGCTGGTGGCCGTCACCTGCTGGAACCCGCAGAACAACAAGTGGTACCCCCTGGCCTCACTGCCTTTCTATGACCGCGAGTTCTTCAGTGTAGTGAGTGCCGGGGACAACATCTACCTTTCAGGTGAGGCCCCTCAGGGCTGGGCTGGGGACCGGGCACAGACTTCCCCAGGGGGCCTCTCCCCACACCAGGGTTAAGGAAGGCCAAGGCCACAGGTGTCTACTTTGCAGGGGAAGCCTTCTCCTCCTGCCCCCGGGGCTGCGCCTGCACAGCCTGGGGCCCTTCCTCACTCCCTGCCCACTCTCTGGACCTCCCATACTGCCCACAGGTGGGATGGAATCAGGGGTGACGCTGGCCGATGTCTGGTGCTACATGTCCCTGCTCGATAACTGGAACCTCGTCTCCAGGATGACGGTCCCCCGCTGTCGGCACAATAGCCTTGTCTATGATGGGAAGATTTACACCCTCGGGGGACTTGGCGTGGCAGGCAACGTGGACCACGTGGAGAGGTAAGGAGGCCACAGTCACGACAGGGGCGTCCTCTCACATTCCCCGAGAGCTAAAAGCACATCACTCCTCCTCCCCAAACCCCACCCAATTAAGACCCACTGGAGACTGGACTTTTATTTATTTATTTATGGCTGTGTTGGGTCTTCGTTGCTGTGCGCAGGCTTTCTCTAGTTGAGGCAAGCGTGGGCTACTCTTTGTTTCGGTGCCCGGGCTTCTCATTGCGGTGGCTTCTTTTGTTGCGGAGCACAAGCTCTAGGCACGGGGGCTTCAGTAGTTGTGGCTCATGGGCTCAGTAGTTGTGGCTCGCGGGCTCTAGAGCACAGGCTCAGTAGTTGTGGTGCATGGGCTTAGTTGCTCCGCAACATGTGGGATCTTCTCGGGCCAGGGATCGAACCCATTGTCCCCTGCATTGGCAGGTGGATTCTTAACCACTGTGCCACCAGGGGAGTCCTGAGGCTGGACATTTAAAGGCCACAGTCCCAGGCTCTTCACACACAGCAAAGGGAGAGGACCGGGGATGGTGGAGTAGAAGCAGGAAAGGTAACAACTGCCCAGCCACCGAGACGGGACACTCTTGTCCCATTCAGGGGGCCAGACAAGCTGGAGGCATGAGAGCCAATGGTGCAAAAACACAGGATGGGCTTGGATGCCCTGACCAGGCAGTTAGGGAACTTACTGGGACCGGAAGCAGCAGCCCAGTGACTGGCTGGGATGTAGGGCTAAGCTGGAACCAATGGTCCAAATGTGCACCACGCCAGTGGCTGTGCCTTCATGTTCCTGCCAAGTGGAGGTGACACACGAGGGAACTCCCTTCCTCCCTCCCTCCCACACATCTCAGGAAATCTGCATGTAACCCAGGGAAGGGTCACTGCACACAGGCCTGGCCAACCCTCTAGAATTCTCTAGAATTCGAGAATGTAAGTCATGTGTATAAAGCCTGCCCTCTGCTGGAAGGTCCAGGCTGGCTTCCTCACCTCGGCCCTTTAAAGCTGGCTGCACCTAGTGGAGGGATCACGTGTAGGCAGGAGGGGAATAGGCTGGAGGCAGGAGCTTCTCTGGGTGGAAACAGTCTTTTCCTTTGAGACGGGGAAATGGATCATGCAGAGAACAGACACCTTGGAGAGAAACTGCAGAAAGAGCTCAGACAGCTTTGTGAGTCAGCAGCAGGATGGGGGAAACTGCAGGGCAGTCCTGCTTTTGGAGAATCTAGTGCCCTAGAGAGTGACAAGTTAGGCTGAACTGGCCTCAAGTTCCAACCCAGGGGGTCACGGGTCAGGTCACCGGAGCCCTTTTCCCACATTCTTCCCGCACCCTGGCCCACCCCCCGGCCCCCGTCATCAGCTGCCATGGAAAAGCACATCTTCCCGTGTGACAGCTTCTCGCCGGTAGAGCCACACAAACCCCTCAGTTTGTATTTTTCCCTGAAAGGCTAATTGGACACTTGATAAATGTTACGGCAAAGATGGTTTCAGAGTGAGACAGGCTCTGGATTTTCACTGTGGGCTTTTAACTCCCCCAAGTGGAGCTCAGAGATGGCTCAGTAACAACATTTAATTGTCATATTGACCTGAAGATAATGGGGAATCCCCGTGTGATTATGAAGATATTAATACTGCCGTTGAACCTGGTTCAGCCCTGATGCCGACAGCCTTCGGTGGGACCCACTGCACACCCATCACTCCCCAAGCTTTCCAGAAGCACCAGGTTCCACTCGTTTGTGATCCACTATAAACACACGAAAATGAGACATTTTCTGTGTAGGAGTAAACTGAGCGAGATCTGTCATCCTGTCTTGCTCTTGTCAGCTATTTTTAATCTCCTAAGATGCTGATTACTCATTTTGCAAACTTGTTGATAAATACAGGGATTTGTTCAAGGATCAAATGCACAAAGAAGGGGAACAAACTCCACTCCTGTTGGGCCCAGGAGCAGTTCGCCAATGCCCAGGAGCAGCCTGTACCAGCCTGCCCTGGCAGCTGGCTAGGCCTTTGTTCCACTGCAAAACATCAGCTGGGGCACAGAGTGAGCAAGACCACCCTGGGAAGCCCAGGAGATGGAGGAGCAGTCCAGGACACGGTGCCCTGAGGCCTTCCCTAGTCCACTGGGATCTGTCAGCCGTCCTTGTATGGACAGGACACAGACCTGAAGACTCTTGGGTGGAGGGTACATGGAAGGGGTGCCCACTGCTTCCCAAGCAGCATAGCTAGACCCCCTTTGGTCAAGTCAATTTCTGTGCCACACAGTGGCAATGATGAGAATTCAGGGTGACAGGAAGGTCGGGGGAATGGGGACAGACACGAGGACACTTTGTTCCCCAGGAAGCACTAATGGTACAAATTGCTCTTATATTGATAATGAATGAGATGTATGGTGCATTATAATTACCTTACTGTATTGCAGGACTAGAGCAAGATTATATAATTATAGTTTAAAACAACAGTGTAATAGACAAACCTGTATTATATCATTATATAAATAACTGGGTCTAATACTTTATAGCAATATATTGCAGTAGCTGTGGTTACTGGATAAATGATAGCAGAGCACCGCACTCCGCGGGGTCATTTGCATGTCATTAGCATATCCTTCTCAAGCAGGAAGCTGACAGATTGAGCTGACGGGAGGGCTTGTGGCTTGGCAATCAGCCACCTGGAATAACAAGAAATTCACGTTTGGCAGAATGTGCCATTATACCGAAAGCCTGAAGCTTAACAGCCACATAATCTTCCACTGTCTCCCAGCTCCTTCTGCAGGAGCTCTTTGGATCTCTGCCACATCGGCTTAAAAAACAGATATCTGAACTTCTGACACTGTCCAAAAAGGCACTTATTCCATTGCCTATTAGCCACGTATCATTCATTTGGGGCTTAATTGAATCAGCCCCTGCTCCCCTTTCAGGTCCTTGAGCTTCTTCTCAAATCCTGAGTCTGTGCAAGCACAGAGCTGGACGTCTCACAGCCAGGGGCACCAGCTAGGAGATACCATCTTCCTGGGTCACCGAGCTGTGACCATGCAATGGCTCATGCCCCAAGGAGGCTCACGAGGAAAAGTGGGCCCTGTGTGCTTCCCGGGAAAGGTGTGCTGGGAGAATCCCAAGTGTGGTGGTGCAGCAAGCCCATGGCGGAGGCCCCGCCTTGGGTCCAGAACCCACGAAAGAGCAGTGAGCAGTGTGGTGAGCCATAGATGGAAGATCCAGAGTGAATGCTTGTGAGGGTGGCCCTCAGGGAACAACTGAGAGACACAGCTGCCCCACTAAGAAAGACCTCAAAGATCCCAGTTCAGTGGCCCATTTGCTTAATGCCAAGTCTACTCTTGCCATCAGCTGTGTCTGTTCTCACGTTTTCCCTGCCTTGCCTGGAACTCATGTTCCATCACTTCTCCATCCTCTGACTTTGCCACTTTGTCCTGCACCACAGATCCTAGAGATCTGGTCAAGCCTGTTCAATCCTACCCTTTACCATCACCACGCCTGCCCTCTGGGGGCTGATTGCTGGTGGAGAAAATCACACGGTCTTGTAGATTGGCCCCACTGTGTATTGAAGTCCTCCAACCTCTACTGGATCCTCATGGTGCGGGGAATTTTTTGTGTTTCCCTTGTCAGCCGTTTCTCCCACTCTCAAGAGCGTGCGTCTCCCATCTTCACCTCTCTCCTCAAGGCTCTTACCCCACAGACTCCTCCAATACTTGACTCCTGCTTCACAGAGAAAATGCAGCCATCAATCAAGAACTCTCTCTTTTTCCTGCCATCACTCCTGCATATGTCCTTATGCTCATGCCATCCTTGCCTTCCTCTCTCATGCCTAAATGGCCACCACTTCCCTGTCTACTCTGGATCCAATTTGCATCCAGCTACCAGGAGCCTCCCATCATCAGCTCTCCCCTCTCTTTCATATATAGTTCATCGTTCCTTATCCACTTGGGCTCCTTCCTATCAGCATGTAAACACAATTAAAACTCCCCCCCCCCGAATTAAAATAAAACCCATGCTGTGCTGGAGCTGGTTCATACTGGTTCATTAGAGCCCACTGTTAAATCTTCAGGAACTCTGCAATTCAGTTGTTAGCTACAGAGATTATTAAAAATTAAGTCATATAAACTTAGAATTAAATTATTTAAAAACAAAGGTAATCCATACTCAAAACTCATCACTGTCTAATTTTTTTACTACATTTTACTACTGCCTATGTTCTGGAGGTTGTATGCGTCCACTGCATCTGTACGTGGGGGAGATTCTGTATCCTGGGGCACTATTGGGCATCTCTTCCCAACCCCACGTTCAATGATGTCCCATTGGTAGCTTGAAATCAGTCATGATGAGAGGATTTACACTACAGAAATCAGCAAATGCTACACACCAGGACTTTCTTCCCTGGAGAGCTGGTTGTTAAACATTTATCAGCAAAACCCCTCTTAGCTCCATAGTCCTTTCTAAGTCCCACCTTCTCTGTCCATCTCCCCAGCGAAGTTTCATCCAAGAGACGTCTCCACCAGCCAGCTCCACTGCCTGGCTTCCCGCTCCCTCCTCCATACACAAATAGCCCTGCACCTCCTGTTCCACATATGGTGCCCTTGACATGACCACCAGTGACCTGTTGGGGACTTCCCGACCTCCTGTCACATCCTCCGTGCTGCAGCTTTGCCTCCTGTCACATCACCACTCCTCTTGGACTCCTCTCAGCTCCCCTCATACAGGCCAGCATCTCCTCAGTGTCCTCAACTCGTCCTCACCCCACACGCTCCCTGTGAACTACCTCGTCTTCAGTTTCCATCTATGTGCCCGTGATCCCAAAGCTGAATATTTAATCCAGACCTAAATAACAACTGCCCCTGCACATCCCCAATTTGTTACCCACAGAGACTTTAAACTTCCCATGAATAAAACCAAAATCATCCTCCTCCCCAAAACTCTCCCACCTCGATTCCCTGTCCCATGAGTAGTGCCAGTTTCCCAAGCCAGAGACCCTGAGGCATCCTCAGCGACTCCCTGAAATGAGACATCAGTTCATGCTAAACCTTATCAGTTTACCTGTCCTTCTGTTCCCACCTCCTTCCTGGGTCCAGGCCACTACTTCCGCAGTTTCCAGCCCATGGGCTGGGTATGTAGGAGATGCCCAGTGCCGGGCTGCTGAATGAACGAGTAGGACTGAGCTGGACAGAGAGGGCTGAAGAGGCCCGGAAGCTGGGGAGCTGATAGAGGTTTCCACAGACAGACAAGCGCCCCCCTGAGGTTCAGGAGGGAGGCTGAGAGGGCCGGTTTGGGCTAGATCCTGGGTGGCCTTGAGCGATTCATCCCAAGTGCCCTCCACTGTGTGATCTCAGGCTACACCGAGGGCAGGAAGTGGGTGGTGGGGCTCCCCCGTGTCTGCTGCCTTGCTTGGGGCCCCTGCCCTGCATGAGGCCCATCTCTGATTCTGGCTCTCCTTCTCCTCTCTCAACAGGTACGACACCATCACCAACCAATGGGAGGCGGTGGCCCCTCTGCCCAAGGCAGTGCACTCGGCAGCAGCCACGGTGTGTGGAGGCAAGATCTACGTGTTTGGGGGCGTGAACGAGGCGGGCCGAGCTGCGGGCGTGCTCCAGTCTTACGTTCCACAGACCAACACGTGGAGCTTCATCGAGTCCCCGATGATTGGTGAGAACCAGCTGTCTCCTCGGCCCAGGGTCAGGGCAGCGGCCCCACCTCATCGCTCTAGTCGGTGTCAATATTCCCAAACCCAGAGGGCAGGCTGAGCCCAAGCGTTCCGCAGACCCAAGTCCAGGGGGGTGGGAGGGGAGGGGAGGCCCCAGCTCAGGTGCAGCTGAAGCTCCCACTACCTGGACAAAGGGCAAGCTGGTCCGTGCCAGGTGGCTCCTGGCCCCAGCCTTGTTCTCGGGCCAACCAGTGATGTTGGAGGTCTTTGCAGCTCCCGTCCCCTGCAGGGCCCGCTGGGATGGAGGAGGGGGAGGGAGCCCAGCAGAGGGCCCTGACCTGCCTGCCCGCTCCGCTCTCCTTGCAGACAACAAGTACGCTCCCGCCGTCACCCTCAATGGCTTCGTTTTCATCCTGGGTGGGGCTTATGCCAGAGCCACCACCATCTATGACCCTGACAAAGGGAACATTAAGGCGGGTCCCAACATGAATCACTCTCGCCAGTTCTGCAGGTGAGGAGGCTGGGCCGGGGAGGAGGAGGGCGGGGGAAGGGACGGCGGGAGGGGTTGGTGCATGATGACTGACCACCATCCGATGACCAAGGCGGTGCCTGGGCCCAGAGCAGCACCAGCCTCCCCCAGCCGCGGGTGTGGGTGTTCGTGCAGAGCAGAGCGTGAAGCACCCCAGAAGCCTGACCCTGTGGCTCCAGCTGACCCCGCCTCCAAGCTGCACAGGAAGGGCTTCCTACAGACACCGGCCCCAGGTCCTTAAGGCCACACCTTCTTTCAGTGAGAGGTGAGGGTGGTGCTATGAGGTCAGCTTCCCCCCAGGACTGCCTGCCCGGCCACAGACGAGAGGCAGCAGAGAGGCCAGAGCTGTGTGATACCCTACATGGGACAGGTGGCTTTTGGGGGAGTGCCCTGATGGCACGCATGATCCTGATGGCTCTTTGGAGCTGGACCCAGTGAGGCACAAGGCACAGCTGCCCTGGAGTCCCGCACTGACTGGGCAGAAACACACCCAGACCAGCCCCCGCAGGAAAAGAGAGGTAGAGGTCGGAGTGTGGCCTGCTTCCCTGGGCGCTCTGGCCCAGAAAAATTAACCACCCTGGGCAGTGAGACACACACCCTGCTCTTCTAGCCCCACCCTTTCCTGGACTAAGAGGAGCTAGGGAAAAACTGGGAACCGCAGAGACCCCATTTGCAGCATTTCCATAACAGAGCCTTCCTGAAGACATCTTGTACCTGTGCAGAGGTGATCCCTGAATCCTCGGTGTGGCAAGAGCATGAAGCATTTATTGAGTGCCTCCTGTTTGTGTGGCACAGCTAGGAAAGCCACAGTCTACCACTGACCTCTTACGTGACCTTGGGCAAATAACTTCCCCTCTCTGGGGAAGTTCTACCTATGAAACACGCCCTTGGACTAGATGAGTGCTAAGTTCCCATTAGTATGAAGATGCTACAGTTCTCGAGCCCTGCTTTCACGTCACATATCCTGCATGGTGGCCGTGTGCAGGGCAACTCTGAGAATACTGTCCAGTGATAAAGACAGCCGGAGTGTGGGCACGGAGAGACGATGCCTGAGGGGAGATTTAAGCTGGGTCTTGCACGAGAAGCAGGGAAAGGATATGTCGCAAGGGGAGAAGTGTGAGGGGCCCAGACGGCATGGAGCTGCGAGAGAGACAGCTGGGGGCTTCAGTGTCTGGGAGGACGTCTAGATACACATGTTCTGTCCAGGCTCAGATTTTCAGAAATGGGTGGAGACTTTGGAAGGGTTTCTGTTCAATTTCAGGGGACAGCCAAGAAGAAATGGCCATTAGCGGAAATGAGAGAGAACTCGGGGCTGGAAGCGTAGATTTGGCATCCGTGTGAAGGGGTAGCTGGGATGCAGTGAGATAGTAAGCGCAGAGGAGCAGAGAGCTGCCCGAGACAGCTTGACCAAGCCCGTGAGTGTGGCACAGGGAAGGTGCCCGGTCCACCGTCGTGACGCTGCAGAGAGCACACCGGGCCCTTGCAGCCACGGGCGGGCGGCAGTTTCAGGTCACACGTACGTGTGAAGGAATCACAGCAGGAAGTTCTGACTCTGAGCACCTGGGCAAGCAAGGGTGAAATTCCCAGTCGAGTGGCTGATGCTCAGTTACAACTTAGCTCCTTATTATCCTGTCTGCTATCATTCCGGCGCGTCATGTTCCCAACTGGATTCGAGTGGTAGGAAGGCTCTGTCCCAGCAACACCAAAAAGATGCTTCATAGAGACCCAGTGAACTGAGCCGAGCACCTGTACACAGAGGCTGCTCATCTCCCAGCCGACCTGAGTCAGACGGGCAGGTCCTGGGACACCCAGTATGCATCAGTGTCGGCCACAGCTTGGAGGGTAGTATAGCATGGCGTCCTGATTGGTCCTGGAGGAAAGGTGTTTTTCTTACCCCCGCTGAGGTCAGAGGGCAAAGAAGAGCAGCAAGACCCCACATGACGCTTGCAAAAGGGGAGAGGCAGCCTGCGACAGGACAGGGTGCCGGGAATCTATCTCCAGGTCCCAGGTGGAAATCCAGTGTCTAAGTCTCTCCTCGCTTTCTCTGACAGTGCTGTGGTACTCGATGGCAAGATTTATGCAACTGGAGGCATTGTTAGCAGTGAGGGGCCTGCCCTGGGCAACATGGAAGCCTATGAGCCTGCAACCAACACGTGGGCCCTCCTCCCCCACATGCCCTGCCCCGTGTTCAGACACGGCTGCGTCGTGATAAAGAAATATATTCAAAGCGGCTGACATCAGCGGAAAGCCCACGCCGAGACTGTGGACAGACACGTCTGGTGAGGCAAATGCTACTCACAAAGATCAACTTTCAGCAACACCAATAAGAGGCCGACCAACACAATCAAGGAACTCACTACGCTACACATTTTGAATACCGTCTACATTGAATGTAGGAAATCATCCTCGCCTTTGGGGAAAATGAGGG
This sequence comes from Eschrichtius robustus, assembly GCF_028021215.1. Taxonomy (NCBI): domain Eukaryota; kingdom Metazoa; phylum Chordata; class Mammalia; order Artiodactyla; family Eschrichtiidae; genus Eschrichtius; species Eschrichtius robustus. The sequence goes on from NC_090838.1 coordinate 18,520,605, forward strand.
AGTAGCCTCCGGGCAGCAGGAACCGCGACCGAGCGTGCGAGCTGGGCCTCGGGGCTCCTGCAGAGGCACTTGCTCTGAACGGAGGCGCTCACTCTGTCCGGTGCAATAGTTTCACATATTTTTCAACTGGGAGAGAGAAGCCGTTTTTTCCTTCCTGCAGGGCAAGCTTGATCCCCAGCCAACCGTAGATCAGTTATCCTATGACAATATTAGGCGTCAGGCTCTCTTGGAATAAGATCAAAGTGTCCTTATCACTTTGATTCCTACTTTTGTTTTTAACCAATCTACGCTTTCAGTGGCCGAGGGAAAACAAGGGACAATACTATGTATGGGGCCCGAGGCCTAGGGGGCTGCTGGTCCCCCACTGGGTCGAAGATAAGTCCAGGCTCTTTGCGGAGCCAGATGTGACTGGAGCGGCGGCAGCCGTGGGGACAGCTAGGGAGAACCGTCTGTCCCTTCACAGGGTTTCCTACCATGCTTTTGCTGGAGAAGGACAAGGTGATTGTGCTAGCTTTCTCTTATCCCATATGAATTATTTAGATTTCCAAGGCATTTTCTTGATAAACAAAAGGCTATTTTTAAGTACCGAGAGAAGGAGGCGGCCACGAGAGGGATAACGCGGGAATTCCCAAAGCTCTTTGTAGGTAGTGCCAGAGTGGGGCATTTGCTCTAATTTTTCTATGTTCAGAATAGAGGATCTCTCCTGGGTGGGGGGTGAATGCCCCCGTTTTATTTTTAGAAAAAAGTAACTCCCAGACAGCCCCGTAAAAGCCGTGCCTCGTGGAAGCACTGTCACAGAGAGACAACTCTGCTCCTGAAGGAAACCAGTTCTGGCTCGTGATACCAGTTCAGCTCCCTCCATGAGGTAAAGCTGAGGACCCAGGCCAGGTTGGAAGGGAAGGAGGGAGAATACATGTCTACAAAGCACAGGAGACTATTTTTGATATTTATAGCTATATATTAAGGCACCTGCCACAAAGAGCTCTCAGGATGGGGACAGCCTTCTCAGACGAGCCGTGACAGCCAAGGCCTGAGGGGCAAGAGGAGAATCGCTCTTCTAGTAGCATCTTAACCCCAGCAGGGGGGCCAGAAGGGAGGCCACCCCGTGGCTCACAGAGGAAAGCCTTCCCTCTAGTCCTCAGACCCTCAAACCTCACGTGGTGACCAGTTTCCATTCCAGGGCACGAAGGAGGCAGCCGCCACTGCTGTGCTGTTTCGCTGAAGTTGGTACCAAATACACATTTACCATTTTTATACCTGGTAAGTCGACTTGCCGTCATTTCATCATAAAAACCACTTATAAGGAGAAAAGGACAGGACACGCTCTCCATCTTTCAGTATTTAATGACACAAAGTCCCAATGTCGGGCATCAACTTCTAGCACTACAAGTGTGGCTCCCACTTGGACAAGACACCGAGCTTCGTTATGCAGTTTTTAATATTATTATTTATTCTTTTAAAAAGTAATAAGCACAAAACTACATACGTTGTATGTCATTTAAAGTATTTATGTCAAACAGGGTGCAAGTGTGAACCCAAGGACTGGAGCACAAGTGTCTAACTGCCTGGGGCAGGGCCATGTCAGCGTTGGTGGGCGTCTACCTCCAAAGGAGGTGCTAGTGGTCAGCGAGACTCAACACAGACGACACTGAAATCCTGTTCTCTCCTCAGTTATCACACTGGAGCAAAACTGGCTATTTCTGTGAATGACATAAAACAGGGTTCTCTGTAACGGTGTTGTACATAGTATATGTTTATTGTTAAGTTCTTGTTATAATAAATATATTTATAGATCTAGACTCGGAAGCCAATGTAATGCCTCTGTGTGCCACTGTCCTTGCCACCGAGATGAGAAACCCCAGTGCAGGCCTGTGCCACCTCTCCCATCAGCTGTCTGGGCTCTGTTACAGACTTGAATGCACATCTTGGTGATCATAAAGGATAGGACTCCTCAGCGAGGGAATGAATGTACAGGGCTGAAAGGCAAGAATAAAGGGCAATTAAAGGTCAAAGCTGAAAGGGACTTGCAAACACTCTGGCATCGACTCTGAGGATCTCCCTTCAGTTTAAGTGCTCTTATTACACTTGTGCAACTGAAAACTTCAAAAAGTTAGCTTCCCCCTGGTCTGCTTCCTGTGCCAGAGGCTGTCCTGGAGAACTGTGACAAATCCACATGGCAACTCCACGCCATCAGCCTGAGAAGAGACGCAACACCCTTCCTTCAGGAAGAACAAGTTGTGACTGCCATTCTAAAATCCAGTCGGGGGGCCTCCCTGCCTTCTTCAGTCCTGCCTGAGGCTGTTCTCTAACCTGTCGTATAGATCGGCTTTGCTCTCCTAAGGATACCCACGCAAAGCCCAGGGCAAAAGCATAGAACACCAGACGGGATTGCTCCCTCTCTTCCATGGAAAGACTTTAGATTTAACGGATTAGTAGGAGAAGGTAGATTTACCAGCATTTTACCCAAGGGAAGAGCCCCACACCCTTAATCCCCAAATCTCACCAAGACCTAGTACCTCCTTGCAAGAAAAAAATCGGAAGAAGGTAGGTTGGGGTGGGTGGGACTGGGAGTTCTCAGAGAACTCGGCTGAGGCCTTATGATGAGTGGACCACACACTTGCCAAAAATATCTGCACTGGTACCTTCACAACACCAGTCCTAGAGGAAAGGATGGAGAATGTCTAGAAGATTCCAATAATGAAGAGCTAAAATTATAAGCTAAATTATAAGCTAAAATTATAAAAACCAAGCAATTGGACTTCCTGGTGGCACAGTGGTTAAGAATCCACCTGCCAATGCAGGGGACACGGGTTCGAGCCCTGGTGCAGGAAGATCCCACATGCCGTGGAGCAACTAAGCCCGTGTGCCACAACTACTGAGCCCACGTGCCACAACTACTGAAGCCCGCGCACCTAGAGCCCGTGTTCCACAACAAAGAGAAGCCACCACAATGAGAGGCCCGTGCACCGCAATGAAGAGTAGCCCCTGCTCGATGCAACTAGAGAAAAGCCCGCGTGCGGCAACGAAGACCCAACGCAGCCAAAAATAAATAAATAAATAAATTCATTAGGAAAAAAAAACAACAACAAAAAAACCAAGCAATAGTTTTGTTACCTCCTTCTTTCTCTACTCTATTTGCCTAAATCAAAGGAAATATGTTCTCTGGGTCTATGAAGAGTCTGTGTACTTACCATAGAAGGCATGTGTGTTTGCTATTATTAGGCACCCATGTAACCATGGGGAGAGTCTCTCATGTTGGACTCAAGGCACTACCATCAGACCTGGCATGGATGGTGAGGAAATTCATTGTGACAGCCACAAACAGGAGATGGATCACACTATGTGTGTGTGTGTGTGTGTGTGTGAGAACTTAAAAAAAAACAACTCAATGCTAAAATAAGAAGAAAACAGGAAAAATATTTGCAGTCCATATGACAAAAGATTAATATCTTCATTAAAGAGGCCATGTAATTCAATTAGAAACTGTTAAGGGATTCCAACTGTTAAATAGGTCATGAACAGACCCTTCAAAGAGGAAACATACAACAAAAAGTTCAACATTGATAATTATTAAATAATGAAAGTTAAATAATTAGGTAACATCTTTACCTAACTAAATGAGCTTCCCAAACCTAAAAATAAAGGGAGGGGTGAGGGGCGCTGATGAAGAGCAGTGAAACTCCTGTGTAGCGCCAAGGGCTCTGTAAACTGAAATGGGTCTCAGAAAGCCATGTGGCAGGCATGTATCAAGAGCCTAAAGAGTACCTGACCCAGTAAATCCACTTCTGGGCGTCCATCAGGAAATAATGCAAACTATGGAAAAAGTCATATAACAACTAGCTCCCGCTTGACACTAACTATTACCAGACACCATGCTAAGCACTTAAAGCACTGAATCCTCATAATTCTACTAGACAGGTACTAAAGACATGCAGCAATATAGAAAACATTAGAAGAGGGGGGGAGAAAGGAAGATTCATATTTGTATATGATTGTGGTTATGTAGGATATGTATATAATGATATATAAGCTATATATATACACACACAAAGATATGTAAAATGTGTATATTAAAATGACCAGATGTACAGTCATAAAACTACTATTAATTGAACTGATGGAATTGTGGGCAATTTTCTTTCTCTCTTCTCCAAAATGTATATAAAGTGATGACATTACTTTTATAATAAAGATATAGATATATATATATATATTTTAATGGGGAATGAAGGACAGAAAGTAATCTTTCTCCTATATTTTAGTCTGAGAAATTCTCAAAGATCAATTCCTATCTTGGACACCATAATCAATGGAGAAGTTAAAAGGGTTCAGAATAATGTAACAAAGAATTTTGAATTAGAAAATAGATTTCCAGTAATAATCAAGACTTTTTTTTAAAACCTAAAGGCTAGGGGTGAATGGATTATATCTTTCAGTGCGTGAAGATTTGCATGAAACAAATGAACACCACCACTTCCCTGTGTTCTTGGAAGGTCAAGAAAGATGAAAAAGACAACAATAAAGAAGAAAAAATTCTAGTTCAACAAAAGGATACATGTATTAGTGCAAAACTCTGCAATAGGTTACCAGGATCCTTGTGAAGTTCTTTTCTAATTAAACCTCAATAATATATAACATAATTGCATACATTATTCCATTTTATCCTCTCAGCTACCCTAAAAGGCATAGGGCATCATCTTCACTCTTTAAGAGGAAACAATATCAAGAAAGTTAAGTGATTTGTGCAGTAATAGTTGTGCCCCAGGTGTTCTCCATGCACTATCGCATTTGATGCTCATCACAATCCTGCAGAGGATGGTTATCCCTGCTGCACAGGTGAGACCACAGGTTCCAGATGTGAAGCAGAGTCCGTCTAAAGCACATCAGTATCCAAAACCCTGCTCAGTGGGCCTCCAGAGAGGCTGCGCTACATCATACGGTCTCTTCAAGGCTGCCTGGAACTGTGTAGCTCTTATGGCTCCAAGACTAAGGCTCCTTCCTCCTCCCCAAGCTACCTCAGACACCTGTATTAAGAAAACAGAGAATTCTGTGACTATAAGAGACATTCAGCTCTGTGTTAGATACAGTCCTCTTTAGAAGCAATTTTTGAAATACCTGGTTAGAGTCTCAATAACACACTGGCTTCCTCCATTGAAGGCTTGGCTTTACACAGGAAACTTGGCTTTAGGGGAAAGAAAGAGGCCTCTGACTAAGATATCATTTCTGCCTCATTTGAAACTCCTCCTGTGAGCCTTCACTCTGCTGTGAAGTCTTAAGGAGTTCCTTACCTCCTTGCTGACCCCAAACCTGGTCAGGGAGAGTAAAGGAAAGGGGAGAACAGCATTAACACTGGCTGCACCATCCTCAGTCCCAAAGGGCATACCATGACCTTGCCACCCAAGGAGGTAGAAGGTCAAAGAGCTGACTAGAATGAGGACCCAACTCCAAGAAGTCTGGCTTTTCCACATGATGGCAAAAATTAGACAATCCAAAAATCTGTCTTTATCTTCCCAAATTTATAATCCATGTGCTCTGCTGCCCTCTATGTAACACTTGGCAAGTCACCTGGGTGTCTTTCCTCATGAAAGGTGAGTACAGCCTTTGAGTGGATCAAACTAGGTCAATAAGACTACATTCTCTGCAGGCAGGGGTCATGTCCTCTTACCTTCCCCCACAGGGCACCTCACCCTGATGAGTAGTGACAGCCAGATTCTATTGGCAGCATGAAAAATGTTTTGAGTTATGAAAAATATAAAGGCAAGGCCACAATTTTGTGCACTGCTTTAGCCATCCCTGTTATCTACAGATGACTAAAGAAACAATAGTTTTTGTTAAAGCGTTTTTATTTACCGTGTGTATAGATTTCCGTCATTCTTGGAGAAGCTAGCCACTGCTAGCGCAAACCTAGGCACCACCGGATCCATCAGCCCTGTCGACTTTGCATCCCTGGTGGTAAAAATCGGTCCTTGAAGCTCTTCAGTTCACTCCCTACATTCTCTGGTACCTCTCTATTACTACTGCCCTATTTTAAGCCCTTATTTCTCCTTAGTTGTTGCTATTATATCTTCTTTTTATAGGTTTTATTTAAATAACAGCTTTATTAACATATAATTCACATATGATAAAATGCACCCTTTTAAAGTATATAATTCAGTGGTTTTTAGAATATTCACAGAGTTGAGCAACCATCACCACTATTTAATTGCAGAACATTTTTATCATCTCAGAAAGAAACCTGGGAGTTCAGGGTTTTAGTGGCACAAGCCACCCGTCTCCTTGCATGGCCCTGCAATAAACTTTTCTCTGTTCCAAAAAAAGAGAAACCTGTATCCATTAGCAATCACTCTCTATTTCCCCCACCCCCAGCACATGGCAACCACAAATCTACTTTCTGTTTCTATGGATTTGCCTATTATGGACGTTTCATATAAATTGAATCACACAATATGTGTTCTTTTATTTCTGGCTTCTTTCACTTACCATCGTGTTCTCAAGATTCACCCACGTTGTAGTAGGTACTAGTACTACATTCCTTTTTATGGCCAAATAATATTCCATTGAAGGGATATATATATATATATAAATGGATACATTTTGTTTAACCATTCACCAATTGATCGGCATTTGGGTTCCTTCCTCATTTTAACCATTAATAATGCAGCTATAAACAATCGTGTACAAGGGTTTGAGATTAAATAAATTTGGGAAATGCTGGGTTTAACAAAGTTAAACAGGTTTCTTTATGACAGAACTTCTGTGTCAAGAACACAGTAACACTGGGGGAGAATAGATACGTGTGTATGTATGGCCGAGTCACTTTGCTGTGCACCTGAAACTATCACAACATTGTTAATCAGCCATACTCCAATAAAAAAAAAAAAAAAAAAGAACACAGTAACAGTCATTACAATTTTACTAAAGTGAATACACAAGATAGGGTTTTCCAAGCTTATTTGGCCACAAATTGCCCCCCACCTCCCAAATCTAGAAAACTTTTTTTCTTTACTAAATTACGACACAAGCTCAAATAGTTACATGGGATTCTGGGGTCAATACATTCTTTCATCTTCGAAAGAGGCACATCAGAAAGTACAGGTAATATTGTGAAATATTCTGAAGCAAATTCTAGTTTAAAATTGTCAAAATATTTCTTAAGAAAAATTGATACATTTTTATATGGTAGCAGAAGACATGAGATCAGTATTCTTTGATATGAACAAAATACTTTTCCTGAATACAGCAAAATATGTTTCACCGCAATTTTCTAAGTTCCAAAAAGACTTTAGCATCTCTTACACTGCAATGTAAAAACACTGAAAAAATGGAAATAATCACACAGTAATAACCATTCTACACAACTAAAATACCCAACCCACACATCTAATGATAGTTGCAAAAGTGTGACCTGACAATTTCTGGAAAAGACTCTTGGGCATTTTGTATTTTATTAATCTTGAACAACATGACAATCTTCTCAACAAGTCAGCTGCAGCAGAGAACAAAGACATCCATCATTTGTCCCATCAATATTTAAAATTCAAAACTTTCACATTAATTCCAATATTCTCATTAAAATATATTAAAACATAAAAATTTTCTATCTAATATCTGTTTAGATTAACATTTGTGTTAATAGTGAGACAAAGTTTCATCCAATTCCAGCTATAAAATCTTGAGCATGTCTCAGAAACAAAGAGCTCTTTGATGATCTTTTGCTTTTTTGTTTCTGTGGATATATGTTCAGTTCAAACAATGTGGAAATTAAGTGTAAAAAAAACATTCCAAAGATGTGAAACTGATTTTTTACAGTGTGATAGGCAATTACTCCTTTCTTTGCTACAAACTCCATTTAAAACAATCTTATTAAAGAAATTTCTTTATTAAACCATGGTAAACTACACAACTGACAGCTTACTGATGTTTCCTTTAAATATGTGAAGTAATTTGAGACTTCCCACCACAAATAACTTTTTCAGTAACATTTTAAGTATAATGTTACTTGTGGATTGTCACATTTCTTTTTAAAAGGACATTCTGTTTGCAAAGGCTTGTTAAAATACTTTGCACTTATTAAAATGCTAAAATAGAAATTTGTAATTATTTCCAACACTTTCCCAAGGAAATTTAAGATATAAGCAAAGTAACTCTACACAATGTTTAGAAATAATGCTATCTCATATCAAAATTAATTTTGCTTTTTTGCCATAATGAGACATTAGAAAAGCTCTGTACTCTACATAGATAGCCATAGACATATGACTCAGGCTATTCATGTGTTTTTTTAATTAATAGCACCAAAGTTTCTTAAACCTGTGGTTTTACTGATGGCTCTTCAGCTACTGTGACAACATAGGATTTTGGAATAATGCTTACTGATTTACCATTTGTTGAGAAACTGGAAATTTGAGAGCATTTACTAACTTACTAGGGATCAAACATATTAAACTGCACCTGACACTAGACCTTTTTTAAAAAAAACCTGTTCTACCTAAGAAATCTTAAACTCTGTGCTCTGACGAAAGTCTCCATCCAATACATTCACGACTCCTCCCACTGTATTTGCTCTTTAGTTTCATTTCAGACATTCAGTCCTTAGATCCTTTCCATTGTCTCCCAATTTAGTAACCTCACTTTGGTTTCATTTCCATTCTTAGCCAGGAACGAAATTCCTTTCCCAAAGTTACCTCACCCCCCTAACGTTCTGGTCCTTCAGTTGGACCAACGGCCTAATTATAGTCCTAATCCAACCATCAGCCTCCTCTGAGGCTTCATTCGGGGTGACACCTACAAGGGGGGAAAACCCACATTCACATAGGCTGGCACCACTGCTAATACATGCCGCCCACACTCACCTGTGCCCTCACCTTATTCTCATCTGTTCCTGGAGAACTCCCTTCCCTCTTTCCATCAGTGACTTCTAAACCTTCACTTCTCCCCCTTAAATTTCTTACTTAGAACCCCTCACTCTTAGCAGAAGAGCACAACTTTATATCGAAATAACTAATGCGGAGGATGATGGCAAGTGACAATACAGTTTTTAAAATCTTCCTGAATTGACCATTAAAAACAGAGAAACCGGGGCTTCCCTGGTGGCGCAGTGGTTGAGAATCCGCCTGCCAATGGAGGGGACACGGGTTCGATCCCTGATCCGGGAAGATCCCACATGCCGTGGAGCAACTAAGCCCGTGCGCCACAACTACTGAGCCCACATGCCACAACTACTGAAGCCCATGTGCCTAGAGTCCATGCTCCACAACAAGAGAAGCCACCGCAATGAGAAGCCCGCACACTGCAACGAAGAGTAGCCCCTGCTCGCAGCAACTAGAGAAAGCCCACGCGCAGCAGCAAAGACCAAACGCAGCCAAAAATAAATAAACAAACAAACAGAGAAACCAGGGTAAAACATTCAAAGACTCGTGGATAGCATCTAAAACAAAACTAAGTAACAAGGAATCTCCAGAGCTCCAAATCCCGAGTGGGGTCAAACCGCTGACACCTACGAGACTGTGGTACATGTGTGAGGACGAAAGCAGAGGAGAGGCACTGGCATCTAAGGAAAGTAAGAACCCGCACAGGTACTCAGGCGGGGAGTGAGGGGGGGCACTGACGAAAGCACCTGACATTGAGAGGAGTTTGCACCCTCTAGTTCTCAGGTGAGGCTAAGTGTTCTGTGGGAACTACTAGCCTTGCGAAAATTCTCAAAACGAATCAGCCAAAGCCCCGTTTCAGGCCCAAACCCCATACTAAGACAAAACTACTAGGGATAGAATCTAAATTGAACAGCACAGGGACAAAAGAGAAATCCAGATAAAATAGGGGAGGGGAACAAAGTAAGCAGATTTCACAGAAATAACGGAAGAGAGAGCTCTAGAGCCATAAAATTCAGGCTTCCTTGTAAAAGTTCAAGGAAAGCAATTTCATATGAAAAATGAGGAACTTTTGTGTGGATTGAGGGAAAATCCCACATAAATATATGACAAGAAAAAACTTTAAAAGGAGAAAGCTACCCCTACAGGCAATAAAGGCCCTCCAGAGAAATATGTCTACAAAATACATGAAAACTATAACCTACTATTTCAAAACAAGCAAAAGAACAAAAAAAAAAATAGAAGAATGAAAGAACAATGTAAACCAAAATTAGAAAAACTTACAAAGGATGTGAAATAACTCAGAAAAAAAATCATGTTAGAAATGTACACTAAAGTAGAAAGAATGTAAGAGTCTATTTTAAAAAAAAATAGATAATGCCTTAAGACAAACAGAACGGAAGAAAAGGCAGGAAATTTTTTTTTTTAATAAATTTATTTATTTTTGGTGCGTTGGGTCTTCATTGTTGCATGCGGGCTTTTCTCTAGTTGTGGCGAGCAGAGGCTACTCTTCGTTGCGGTGCGCAGGCTTCTCATTGCAGTGGCTTCTCTTGTAGCGGAGCACAGGCTCTAGGCGCGCGGGCTTCAGTAGTTGTAGCTCGCGGGCTCTAGTGCGCAAGCTCAGTAGTTGTGGCTCACGGGCTTAGTTGCTCTGCGGCATGTGGGATCTTCCCGGACCAGGGATTGAACCCGTGTCCCCTGAATTGGCAGGCAGATTCTCAACCACTGCGCCACCAGGGAAGCCCAGGAAATTTTTTTAAAGTAACAAAGAAATGAAGACATTCCTGGTTCTGGTTAAGACTGAGTAAGCATACTCCACTGTATCTCTCCCACTGTTTACAACTAAAACTCCACATAAAACAAAATAATTAATTGCTAAGGGCTCTGAAAAATAAACAAAGCATGTGAACTCAGTGGGAAATTCAAAACTCAAACAATGACCCACATAGTAGTGAGTTCCCTGGTTTGCCTTTTATCACCTATATCCCCCAGCTTACACTAGGGAAACCAGAATCTCAGAAGAAAAATGGTCTCTCTACATCCTCCAGACCCAAACCCAGGTGAGCCTCAGTAATGAATCAGCCTCCTCATGGCAGCAGTGATGGTGATATTTTTTCTCTTTCTATCCAGATACGCAGAAAAGGGGGCTTTGGGGAACCTGACAGTGAGGGAGAAGATCACAAAGAGTAGGGAATGGAGAATGAGGCCCTTTAAATTACTGTCTGAGATCCTGAGTTGCACATGCATAGAACTGACCAGGATCAGTGGAGCAAAGGCTGTGAGATCCAAACTACAGCAGAGACCACCCCCACGTCCTGCTAGTCTGTCCCCTGCATGGTGCACATAGGGAGCTGTATTAGTTTCCTATTGCTGCTATAAAAAATTTCTACAGGTTAGTGGCTTAGGACAACACAAATCTATTATTTTATGGTTCTGGAGGTCAGAAGTCTAAATGGGTCTTATGAGCCAAAATTAAGGTGTCAACAGATCTGTGTTCCTTCCTGGAGCTCTAGAAAAAATCTTTTTTCCTTCCCTTTTTCGGCTTCTAGAGGCTGCCTGCATTCCTTGGCTCAGGGCTCCTTCCTCCATCTTCAAAGCATATCACTCCAAATACCAGTGGTTGTCTGGGCAGAGAGCAGGGAATGAAAGGTGGAGCACAAGAGACTTTTAGGGCAGTGAAGTTAGTCTTAATGATACTGCAGTGATGGATACGTGTCGTTATACAGCTGTCAAAACTCATAGAAAGTACAATACAAAGAGTGAGCCCTAATGTAAACTATGGGCTTTAGTTAATAATAATGTATCTATATTTGCTCATAAATTGTAACAAATGTACCACAGTAATGCAAGATGTTAATAATGGGAAAATGGGGGTGGTAGGTAAGGGGATATAAGGGAACTCTGTACTTTACACTCAATTTTTCTCTAAACCTAAAACTGCACACACACAAAAGTCTATTGTTTCTTTTAAAAAAGCAATGTGCAAAGGAATATCTATAACAACTCCCTTCTGTGTAAGAATAAAGGGGGAAAATAAGAAAATATACATGCAACTTTATTTTAGCAAAAGAAACAGCAGGCAGATAAAGAGAAACTAATGAGGTTGTTTACCTTCCATAGTGGAAGGGATAGGAGCAGTGATACTTCTCTGGATCTAACTATTTTGCACAGTCATGACTTTTGTAAATATGTTAATGTTTTACATACTAAAACACATAAACAACAAGAATAAGAGGGACATTAAAACTGAACACACAAAAAAAACCAAAAGAACCTAACTATATTTCAAAGAAAACACAACCAGAGTAGATGGGCATAGAGGAGATTAACCGAAGTAACTTTTGAACACAGTATTTAGACTATATGCCCTCAGGCTAAAGACAAAAAGCACTATAAACAGAATTTGAACTCTACTTAGTAGTTTGAGGTTTTTTGGTAGTATGGGCTAACTTATCTAACTACCTTTTATGTAATTAAGAATTTAGAAAATAAATACATATATTCAGGATAAAGGAGCTATCTTTCTTGTTGGAGAAGGAAGTTACATATATGGAAAGATGACAGGCCAGGGCAAAGGAAAGTAAAATGATGGGAAAAGACGTACCATAAAAACACTAATTTAAAAAAAAACTGAAGTAGCCATATTAATAACAGACAAAGAAGACTCTGAACAAGGATAATTACAAGGGATAAAGAGGAATATTACATAATGATAAGCAGTTCAATTCACCAAGAAGACATAACAATTTTAAATGTGTATACAACTAACAATAGAGGGTCAAGCTATAAGAAGCAAAAACTGACAGAACTGAAAGGAGAAATATACAAATCTACAGTTATGGCTGGGGAGTTCAACACTCCTCTCTTAGTAATTAATACAAGTAGACAGAAAATCAACAAGGATACAGAAGATCTAAACAACATGAGCAACCAATGTTATCTAACTAAAATTTATAGAACCCTCCATCCAACGATGACAGAATACACATTTTTTTTCAGGTCGACATAAAACACTAATGAAGGCAGATCAAATTTTAAACAAACCAGAATAAATTTAAAAGAATTAAAATCATACTGACTATGTTGACTGCACCAGAATTAAATGAGAAGTCATTAACACAAAATCTGGGAAATTCCAAATATTTGCAAACTAAACAATACACGTTTAAATAATCCAGGAGTCAAGAGGAAATTTCAAGGTAAAATAGAAAATATTTTGAAATGAATGAAAAGGAAAATACAACATTTCAAAAATGTGTGGGATGCAGCTAAAGAAGTGCTTATAAATTTTTAACATTAAGTGATTACATTAGAAAAGAAAAGAAGTCTCAAACCAATAATCTAAACTTTCAGTTTAAGAAACTAAACACAAAAGAAGAAGAAGGAAGGAAATAAACTTAAGGGCAGAAATCAGAAAAATGAAAGAGAAAATGGAAAAAATAGGAAAAATTCATGAAACCTAAAACTAGTTTTTTGAAAAGATGAATAAAAACAGACTGACTGAGCAAGGGGATAAAAAAGAGCAAGAGAGAAAAGACATGAATTGCCAATATCAGGAACAAAAGAGGAGACAGTGCTACAGACACAACAGAGATCAAAAGCTAACAAAGACTAATATAATAGGGTTGTGTCCAGAGGACTCAGGAACCAACTTGAAAAGGTTCCCACAGGCCAGAGATTGGACCATTTTAGCAGGAATAAGCATAATAATGGCAGTGCATTGAAATATATTAAATAGGCTTAAATCTATGAATTCATAATGATACCAAGAAAACAAATTCTTCACCTGTGGATGGGGACATCATTCATTTTTTTAAAATTAATTAATTTATTTGTTTTCATTTTTGGCTGTGTTGGGTCTTCGTCGCTCTGCGCGGGCTTTCTCTAGTTGCAGTGAGTGGGGGCTACTCTTCATTGTGGTGCACGGGCTTCTAATTGTCGTGGCTTCTCTTGTTGCAGAGCACAGCCTCTAGGCGTGTGGGCTTCAGTAGTTGTGGCTCATAGGCTCTAGAGTGCAAGCTCAGTAGTTCTGGTACACGGGCTTAGTTGCTCCGCGGCATGTGGGATCTTCCCGGACCAGAGATCGAACCTGTGTCCCCTGCATTGGCAGGCGGATTCTTAACCCCTGCACCATCAGGGAAGCCCCCATCATTCATCTTTAAAACTGGCTAATAAAGGTAAAGAATCAAACTTGGGACTTCCCTGGTGGTACAGTGGATAAGAATCCGTGCTCCCAATGCAGAGGGCCTGGGTTCAATCCCTGGTCAGGGAACTAGATCCCACATGCACGCCGCAACTAGATCACATGCCACAACTAAGGAGCCCACCTGCCACAACTAAGGAGCCCACCTGCCGCAACTAAGGAGCCAGCGAGCTGCAACTAAGGACCCCGCCTGCCACAACTAAGACCTGGGGAAACCAAATAAATAAAAAATTTTAAAAAAGAATCAAACAATAATCCTACCTTTCCTATATGATTTGCACTACTGAATAACCGGATAATAGACAAGGCAATAATAAATTAGTAAGGAGTGATTTCATTAGAACTCACCATTTGCAAACTCTAATGAATTAAGGTATCTAGGCGTTGAGTATCGATTACTGCTAACATCACAAAAAGAACGACAACCAGGTACTATGTGCCTCCAAGCAGAAGAACACACTCATTATCACTTATAAAGTAGTCCCGCACAAGATAATAAAATAAAACCAGAATCTGATTAGGCCTCTAGATTAGTGCTATCCAATAGAAACACAGTGCAAGCCACATGTTTTGTTTGTTTGTTTTGGCTGTGCCATGTGGTATGCAGGATCCTAGTTCCCCAGCCGGGGATTGAACCCACACCTCCTGCAGTGGAAGCGCGGAGTCCCAACCGCTGGACCACCAGGGAAGTCCCACACGTGTGTTTTCAAATAACCACATCACAAGAGAAAAAAGAACTAGATAGAAATTATGTTTTAATACATTTAATATATCCGAGGTACTATCATTAAAATATATAATCAATGAAAAAAAAATGATATTTTCACATTATTTTTGAAATTAGTCTTTAAAATAGGTGTGCATTTTACACTTATAGCATATCTCAGTTTGGACTAGCCACATTTCAAGCGCCCAATAGCCACATGTGGCTAGCGGCTACCATATCGGACAGCACAGCTCTAGATCCAAGCACCAATTTATGGGAAATACAGAGGACAAACAAACATGTTAGCTTCACCAAAGGGATTCAATCAGCAAAATCCAGACTCTGGGAAATTCAACAGGTCAAAACTGGTTTCTTCAACAAACTAATGACAAGGAAAAAAGAGAAGGAGGAGGAATCTGTAGATTAAGATATTTTAAAGACAAAAGGAAAAAAAAGGCAGGAAAAACTTAAATGTAGATTAAGATATTTTAAAGATGAAAGGAAAAAAAAAGGCAGGAAAAACTTAAATGTCTAGAAATACACACAGGTGATAAAACTATAAGGAAGGCAAAAACATATCATCATAAATGTTAGAATAGTGGTTACATTTGGGGAGAAAAAGAGGGTTTTAATTGGAATGGAGCACATGGAAAGCTTCTGGCTTGGCTGACAAAGTGTTATTTTCTTTACCTGGGTGGTGGTTACATCTTACAACAGTTTATGATAAGCTACACATTTGTTTTAAGCAATTTTCCATATCTGTTATGTTTTATAATAAAAAGGTATAAACTCAATACATACATAAATATTTGATAGGAAAAGTTTGACACAATCAGGTATTAATTTCCTAAGCTTCACAATATCCTATCCAGTCCCCAAACTTACCACGTCCATCTGTACCCCCAGTTTCTGGTATTCAAGAATAAAAAATCCTTACCCTTATTCAAGACCAACACTGCCACCTATGTTTCTGATTTTATCTCCCCCCCCCCATCTTTTCTGAAATCTTGATCCATTAATTATCACCTCTTCCAAATCTTCGACCTCCACCTTTCTATTGAGGCAATACAGGATAATGGTAAGTAACTGCGCTATTGTGTCAGAATCCCAGGGTTCAAATTCTCTTTCTGCTCTTTACTAGCTGTCAGTCATGTATCAGTAATAATCTCTGTGATTAACTCTCCTCATCAGTGAAATGAGGAAAACAGTATCTATTTCATAGGGTTGATGTGAAGAGTAAATGAGTTAACAGGTGTAATGCCCTCAGAAGAGGACCCGGAATCCAGCACCTTTTCAATAAATGTTAGCTACCTCCACCACTGCTACCATCATCTCCATTCCTTCAGTGTATAACATGCTCAGTCTTTTTCACTTTTATCAGAATCCTTTCCTCAACCCTGTGTACCTCTCTAGTTATGCTCTCACTCCTTCCCTTTTTCCTGAAAACAACAAAGATTACCAAACTGTCATATCTACTGGCAATGTTTTAGTATATATTTCATTGGTCTCCACTGGAGCATTTGATACTGTTGTCCATTTTAAATATAAAATTTTCTCCTTGAGTTTGGTGACACCACTCTGTTGGTAGTGCTGCTTTCGAGAAGGTACAATCGGTCTCCTTTGTAAGAGACATCCTCTAGTGCTGTTTATACAATTTTGTTCCTCTATGTACCATTTTCATTCTGCTTTGAAGCACCACCTAAGTGGTCTGATTCACACTCACAGTTTGCATAACACTTATGGCAGCTAACCCCAAAAGTCTCCAGCTCTGAACTCTCCCAAGCTTCAGACGTATTTATCTAAATGTCTGCTGGACCTGGATGTCAAAATGTCCAATACTGCGTTCACCCCAGATTTGCTATTCTCTCCTGTTCATTCTCAGCTAATGGCATTACTTATCTATCTGCTTCCCCAGGCCGAAACCTAAGAGCAATTCCAGGCTCCTCATTTATCCTCATCCCCAAAATACAACCACTATACATTTTCTGCAAACTGTCCCTTTCTCAACTTCCCAAGTTCAGGCCTGCAGCATCCCTTACCTGGAATACAAGAAAAGCATATAAAGTCCTTGTTAACCTCTAATACTATTTTTTTCTTTACTTTGCTTTAGAAAGAGCAAACTAGAAGTGCCCATAGTTGCCTGAACTTAACATGTTTGCCTCTGTCTCTATACCTTTGTTATACTGTTCCCTCTTCCTGGAATGTTCTCCCCCAGTTTTTTACTGCATATATTCCTTCATTTTTTGAGATGCTGTTAAAATATCATATCCACCTGAAGAACCTATGAATTCCTAGGTGAGTTGAGTTCCCTTCCTCTATGCTCCAATGGCACCTAAGCTAAACCATTATCACTGCACTTACCTAATTTAAAACATTTTTTTCTCTTACTATGTCATCTTCTACTGAATATTTATTTCCAAGGGCAGGGACTGTTTTACCTAGCTTTTTAACTCCCGTGTCTAGCATTTACTTGGCATATGACAGGCAGTCAACATATCTTGAAGAAAGAAATTTTCTATTTTGTATGTATCTGGCAAATTAATATTTCTAAAGTTCCATTTTCAACATGCCATGGTGTTGTTCAAAAATGTTCAAGGATTGTCACATGATAAAGTACAAATATCTTAAGCCTAGTCCTCCATAACAAGACCCCAAACTACACACACAGCTTTATCTTCCACTATACTTCCATATATATATATATATATATATATATATATATATATATATATATATATATAGCTTTAATTCTAAACAAGTCTACTCACAGTCTTCCAAACTGCCTTTTTGACCCTTACCTCCCAAAACCAGTACAACCCAAAAAAATGTTGGCCTATTAAATTTAAAACTTTGTTAGCAACTCACTAGTGATTAATCCACAATGCTGTGTGATATTAAACACACTGCTGTAATGGATACCTGGATGGGATCCTCACATCCTAACTTCCTTATCTCCAGTAAGTGGCTAGTGGGGGAAAGGCCAAGATAAATTTTTGTTTAACTTGTAAAAGACATCACATATGTAAGAAAAACACTAAACGTTTTTCTGCTTTACTCACCTTTTTTTCTCCAGTCCAGGCTTCTTTCATCTTTCTTGGCTTGAAACTCATCAGGGATGAGGAGGAGAGGATTAGCTAATATGGAACTTCTTTCCCTGAAGCTATGCTTCTTCTGTTAATCAAAACACTGACCCGAAAGAGTTCTAGATAGCCAGCATTTCAGAAAGAAATAAAAATTCCAGTAAGAAAACCAGGGTGTCATGACTTTTAGTGTGTGACCTTTCAGACCTGCCACATTAGCCATTCATCAAATGGTAGGACTATTAGCCCAAATGGTCCTACACAGACCAATCATTTCTGATTCTGGAACAAGAGGTGCTGTCAGGAAAACAGTTGGCATTAATAGAAGTCAAAGAAAAGGAGAAAGCCTGACTCCATCACCTCCAAGCACTCACTCTGAAGATAACTGTTGTTCCTGAAGGAGGGAAAAGCCCCCAGTGCAAAATCTTCCATAGAACACTTTAATTCCCTCTGATTTCTTGTAGCTAATACACTGGCCTAATGAAAGGAAAATGAGGTTAGGAGGGCAAAGATGGGAGCAAACAAAAGGAGTACAAATGATTATTCAAAAATCTCAAAATGATTTGTAAAAATAATCTAAAAACGAAGGCATTCCTTCTAAGAGACTTCTGTTGGGATAACCAACAAAACCACAGTTTCAGGGTCAGTTCTTGAAAGAATAGAGAATATTAAAGTAGCCTACATTTAACCAACTTTGTATTTATTATTTCCAATCCATACAACTCTGGCAGGTGCTCTGGCTAGATGGTTTCATAAAGGAACCCCAAATGTTATTATCTTTAGCTTTTTTCCTGTTAGGCTGATGGTATTTCCCAGAGAAGGCTGTTACACTCCTATCTGGAGAGACTTTCCCTATGTTCTGAAAGTGGCTTCTTAGTCTCCCACTCTTAAATAGGAGCAGATAACAAAGAATTACCAAACATTTGAAAAAAGACTGTAATACTAAACAGGGGCTAAAACAAAGAAGAAAAGCAACTTGGAGGAAAGAGTCTATGCAGGTAGAAGAAAAACTAAGGAAGAAAAAGTAGTTATTAATATCCTCAGAGAGATGAGCTGATTTTGCATCCATGAAACAAGAACAAAATGATACTTTAAAAAAGTCAAGGGAACAAAATAGCATTAAAAAAATTAAATATAGAAATAAAAACTTGGGAGGAGGAGGAGGAGAGAAGATGGCGGAAGAGTAAGACGCGGAGATCACCTTCCTTCCCACAGATACAGTAGAAATACATCTACACGTGGAACTGCTCCTACAGAACACCCACTGAACGCTGACAGAAAACGTCAGACCTCCCAAAAGGCAAGAAACTCCCCCCGTACTTGGGTAGGGCAAAAGAAAAAAGAAATAACAGAGACAAAAGAATAGGGACGGCACCTGCACCAGTGGGAGGGAGCTGTGAAGGAGGAAAGATTTCCACGCACTGGGAAGCCCCTTCGCAGGCGGAGACTGCGGGTGGCAGAGGGGGGAAGCTTCGGAGCCACGGAGGAGAGCGCAGCCACAGGGGTGCGGAAGGCAAAGCGGAGAGATTCCCGCACAGAGGATCGGTGCCGACCAGCACTCACCAGCCCGAGAGGCTTGTCTGCTCACCCGCTGGGGCGGGCGCGGGCTGGGAGCTGAGGCTCGGGCTTCGGGATCGCAGGGAGAGGACTGGGGTTGGCGGTGTGAACACAGCCTGAAGGGGTTAGTGTACCACAGCTAGCCGGGAGGGAGCCCGGGAAAAAGTCTGCAGCTGCCGAAGAGGCAAGAGACTTTTTCTTCCCTCTTTGTTTCCTGGTGCGCGAGGAGAGGGGATTCAGAGCGCCGCCTAAACGAGCTCCAGAGACGGACGCGAGCCGCGGCTATTAGCGCGGACCCCACAGCAACAGGGGCGCAGAGGGAATAACGGAGAGATTCCCGCACAGAGGCTCAGCGCCGAGCAGCACTCACCAGCCCGATAGGCTTGTCTGCTCACCCGCCGGGGTGGGCGGGGCTGGGAGCTGAGGCTCAGCTTTGGTCTGGACTGGCGCGAGCCGCGGCGATCAGCGCGGACCCCAGAGACGGGCGTGAGATGCTGGGGCTGCTGCTGCCGCCTCCAAAAATCCTGTGTGTGAGCACAGGTCACTCTACACACCGCCCCTCCCGGGAGCCTGTGCAGCCCGCCACCGCCAGGGTCCCGTGATCCAGGGACAACTTCCCCGGGAGAACGCACGGCGCACCTCTGGCTGGTGCAACGTCACGCCGGCCTCTGACGCCGCAGGCTCGCCCCGCCTCCTCTGTACCCCTCCCTCCCCGCGGCCTGGGTGAGCCAGAGCCCCCGAAGCAGCTGCTCCTTTAACCCCGTCCTGTCTGGGCGGGGAACAGACGCCCTCAGGCGACCTACACGCAGAGGCGGGTCCAAATCCAAAGCTGATCCCCAGGAGCTGTGCGAACAGAGAAGAGAAGGGGAAATCTCTCCCAGCAGCCTCAGAAGCAGCGGATTAAAACTCCACAAACAACTTGATGTGATGCATCTGTTGAATACCTGAATAGACAACGAATCATCCCAAATTCAGGAGGTGGACTTTGGGAGCAGGATATATTAATTTTTCCCCTTTTCCTTTTTTTTGTGAGTGTATATGTATATGCTTCTGGGTGAGATTTTGTCTGTATAGCTTTGCTTTATAATAGCTTTATTTTACTTCACTATATTATAGCCTCTTTCTTTCTTTCTATTTTTTCTCCCTTTTACTCTGAGCCGTGTGGACGAAAGGCTCTTGGTGCTCCAGCCAGGCATCAGGGCTGTGCCTCTGAGGTGGGAAAGCCAACTTCAGGACACTGGTCCACAAGAGACCTCCCAGCTCCACGTAATACCAAACGGCAAAAATCTCTCAGAGATCTCCATCTCAACATCAAGACCCAGCATCACTCAATGACCAGCAAGCTACAGTGCTGAACACCCTATGCCAAACAACTAGCAAGACAGGAACACAGCCCCATCCATTAGCAGAGAGGCTGCCTAAAATCATAATAAGGCCACAGACACCCCAAAACACACCACCAGACGTGGACGTGCCCACCAGTAAGACAAGATCCAGCCTCATCCACCAGAACTCAGGCACTAGTTCCCTCCACCAGGAAGCCTACACAACCCACCGAACCAACCTTAGCCACTGGGGACAGATACCAAAAACAACGGGAACTACGAACCTGCAGCCTGTGAAAAGGAGACCCCAAACACAGTAAGATAAGCAAAATGAGACGACAGAAAAACACACAGCAGATGAAGGAGCAGGGTCAAAACACACCAGACTTAACAAATGAAGAGGAAATAGGTAGTCTACCTGAAAAAGAATTCAGAATAATGATAGTAAGGATGATCCAAAATCTGGGAAATAGAATAGACAAAATGCAAGAAACATTTAACAAGGACGTAGAAGAACTAAAGAGGAACCAAGCAACGGTGAAAAACACAATAAATGAAATTAAAAATACTCTAGATGGGATCAATAGCAGAATAACTGAGGCAGAAGAAAGGATAAGTGACCTGGAAGATAAAATGGTGGAAATAACTACTGCAGAGCAGGATAAAGAAAAAAGAATGAAAAGAACTGAGGACAGTCTCAGAGACCTCTGGGACAACATTAAACGCACCAACATTCGAATTATAGGGGTCCCAGAAGAAGAAGAGAAAAAGAAAGGGACTGAGAAAATAGTTGAAGAGATTATAGTTGAAAACTTCCCTAATATGGGAAAGGAAATAGTTAATCAAGTCCTGGAAGCACAGAGAGTCCCATACAGGATAAACCCAAGGAGAAACACGCCAAGACACATATTAATCAAACTGTCAAAAATTAAATATAAGGAAAACATATTAAAAGCAGCAAGGGAAAAACAACAAATAACACACAAGGGAATCCCCATAAGGTTAACATCTGATCTTTCAGCAGAAACTCTGCAAGCCAGAAGGGAATGGCAGGATATACTTAAAGTGATGAAGGAGAAAAACCTACAACCAAGATTACTCTACCCAGCAAGGATCTCATTCAGATGTGATGGAGAAATTAAAACCTTTACAGACAAGCAAAAGCTGAGAGAATTCAGCACCACCAAACCAGCTTTACAACAAATGCTAAAGGAACTTCTCTAGGCAAGAAACACAAGAGAAGGAAAACACCTACAATAACAAACCCAAAACATTTAAGAAAATGGGAATAGGAACATACATATCGATAATTACCTTGAATGTAAATGGATTAAATGCTCCCACCAAAAGACACAGGCTGGCTGAATGGATACAAAAACAAGACCCATATATATGCTGTCTACAAGAGACCCACTTCAGACCTAGAGACACTTACAGACTGAAAGTGAGGGGATGGAAAAAGATATTCCATGCAAATGGAAATCAAAAGAAATCTGGAGCAGCAATTCTCATACCAGACAAAATAGACTTTAAAATAAAGACTATTACAAGAGACAAAGAAGGACACTATATAATGATCAAGGGATCGATCCAAGAGGAAGGTATAACAATTGTAAATATTTATGCACCCAACATAGGAGCACCTCAATACATAAGGCAAATACTAACAGCCATAAAAGGGGAAATCGACAGCAACACAATCATAGTAGGGGACTTTAACACCCCACTTTCACCAATGGACAGATCATCCAAAATGAAAATAAATAAAGAAACACAAGCTTTAAATGATACATTAAACAAGATGGACTTAATTGATATTTATAGGACATTCCACCCAAAAACAACAGAATACACATTTTTCTCAAGTGCTCATGGAACATTCTCCAGGATAGATCATATCTTGGGTCACAAATCAAGCCTTGGTAAATTTAAGAAAACTGAAATCGTATCAAGTATCTTTTCTGACCACAACCGCTATGAGACTAGATATCAACTACAGGAAAAGATCTGTAAAAAATACAAACACATGGAGGCTACACAATACACTACTTAATAACGAAGTGATCACTGAAGAAATCAAAGGGGAAATCAAAAAATACCTAGAAACAAATGACAATGGAGACACGATGACCCAAAACCTATGGGATGCAGCAAAAGCAGTGCTAAGAGGGAAGTTTATAGCAATACAAGCCTACATCAAGAAACAGGAAACATCTCGAATAAACAACCTAACCTTGCACCTAAAGCAATTAGAGAAAGAAGAGCCAAAAAACCCCAAAGCTAGCAGAAGGAAAGAAATCATAAAGATCAGATCAGAAATAAATGAAAAAGAAATGAAGGAAACAATAGCAAAAATCAATGAAACTAAAAGCTGGTTCTTTGAGAAGATAAACAAAATTGATAATCCATTAGCCAGACTCATCAAGAGAAAAAGGGAGAAGACTCAAATCAATAGAATTAGAAATGAAAACGGAGAAGTAACCACTGACACTGCAGAAATACAAAAGATCATGAGAGATTACTACAAGCAACTCTATGCCAATAAAATGGACAACCTGGAAGAAATGGACAGATTCTTAGAAATGCACAAACTGCCGAGACTGAACCAGGAAGAAATAGAAAATATGAACAGACCAATCACAAGCACTGAAATTGAAACTGTGATTAAAAACCTTCCAAACAAACAAAAGCCCAGGACCAGATGGCTTCACAGGCGAATTCTATCAAACATTTAGAGAAGAGCTAACACCTATCCTTCTCAAACTCTTCCAAAATATTGCAGAGGGAGGAACACTCCCAAACTCATTCTACGAGGCCACCATCACCCTGATACCAAAACCAGACAAAGATGTCACAAAGAAAGAAAACTACAGGCCAATATCACTGATGAACATAGATGCAAAAATCCTCAACAAAATACTAGCAAACAGAATCCAACAGCACATTAAAAGGATCACACACTATGATCAAGTGGGGTTTATTCCCGGAATGCAAGGATTCTTCAACATATGCAAATCAATCAATGTGATACACCATATTAACAAATTGAAGGAGAAAAACCATATGATCATCTCAACAGATGCAGAGAAAGCTTTCGACAAAATTCAACACCCATTTATGATAAAAGCCCTGCAGAAAGTAGGCATAGAGGGAACTTTCCTCAACATAATAAAGGCCATATATGACAAACCCACAGCCAACATTGTCCTCAATGGTGAAAAACTGAAACCATTTCCACTAAGATCAGGAACAAGACAAGGTTGCCCACTCTCACCACTATTATTCAACATAGTTTTGGAAGTGTTAGCCACAGCAATCAGAGAAGACAAAGAAATAAAAGGAATCCAAATCGGAAAAGAAGAAGTAAAGCTGTCACTATTTGCAGATGACATGATACTATACATAGAGAATCCTAAAGATGCTACCAGAAAACTCCTAGAGCTAATCAATGAATTTGGTAAAGTAGCAGGATACAAAATTAATGCACAGAAATCTCTTGCATTTCTATACACTAATGACGAAAAATCTGAAAGTGAAGTTAAGAAAACACTCCCGTTTACCATTGCAACAAAAAGAATAAAATATCTAGGAATAAACCTACCTAAGGAGACAAAAGACCTGTATGCAGAAAATTATAAGACACTGATGAAAGAAATTAAAGATGATACAAATAGATGGAGAGATATACCATGTTCCTGGATTGGAAGAATCAACATTGTGAAAATGACTCTACTACCCAAAGCAATCTACAGATTCAATGCAATCCCTATCAAACTACCACTGGCATTTTTCACAGAACTAGAACAAAAAATTTCACAATTTGTATGGAAACACAAAAGACCCCGAATAGCCAAAGCGATCTTGAGAACGAAAAATGGAGCTGGGGGAATCAGGCTCCCTGACTTCAGACTATATTACAAAGCTTCAGTAATCAAGACAGTTTGGTACTGGCACAAAAACAGAAATATAGATCAATGGAACAGGATAGAAAGCCCAGAGATAAACCCACACACATATGGTCACCTTATCTTTGATAAAGGAGGCAAGCATATACAGTGGAGAAAAGACAGCCTCTTCAATAAGTGGTGCTGGGAAAATTGGACAGGTACATGTAAAAGTATGAAATTAGAACACTCCCTGACACCATGCACAAAAATAAACTCAAAATGGATTAAAGACCTAAGTGTAAGGGGCAGACACTATCAAACTCTTAGAGGAAAACATAGGCAGAACACTCTATGACATACATCACAGCAAGATTCTTTTTGACCCAGCTCCCAGAGAAATGGAAATAAGAACACAAATAAACAAATGGGACCTAATGAAACTTAAAAGCTTTTGCACAGCAAAGGAAACCATAAACAAGACCAAAAGACAACCATCAGAATGGGAGAAAATATTTGCAAATGAAGCAACTGACAAAGGATTAATCTCCAAGATTTACAAGCAGCTCATGCAGCTCAATAACAAAAAAACGAACAACCCAATCCAAAAATGGGCAGAAGACCTAAATAGACATTTCTCCAAAGAAGATACACAGATGGCCTACAGACACATGAAAGAATGCTCAACATCATTAATCATTAGAGAAATGCAAATCAAAACTACAATGAGATATCATCTCACACCGGTCAGAATGGCCATCATCAAAAAATCGAGAAACAATAAATGCTGGAGAGGGTGTGGAGGAAAGGGAACACTCTTGCACTGTTGGTGGGAATGTAAATTGATACAGCCACTATGGAGAACAGTATGGAGGTTCCTTAAAAAACTACAAATAGAACTACCATACGACCCAGCAATCCCACTACTGGGCATATACCCTGAGAAAACCATAGGTCAAAAAGAGTCATGTACCAAAATGTTCACTGCAGCTCTATTTACAATAGCCAGGACATGGAAGCAACCTAAATATCCATCGACAGAGGAATGGATAAAGAAGATGTGGCACATATATACAATGGAATATTACTCAGCCATAAAAAGAAATGAAATGGAGGTATTTGTAATGAGGTGGATGGAGTTAGAGTCTGTCATACAGAGTGAAGTAAGTCAGAAAGAGAAAAACAAATACAGTATGCTAACACATATATACGGAATCTAAGGGAAAAAAAAAAAAAAAGGCCATGAAGAACGTAGTGGCAAGACGGGAATAAAGACACAGACCTACTAGAGAATGGACTTGAGGATATGGGGAGGGGGTGGGGTGAGATGTGACAGGGTAAGAGAGTGTCATGGACATATATACACTACCAAATGTAAAACAGATAGCTAGTGGGAAGCAGCCACATAGCACAGGGAGATCAGCTCGGTGCTTTGTGACCACCTAGGGGGGTGGGATGGGGAGGGTGGGAGGGAGGGAGATGCAAGAGGGAAGAGAAATGGGAACATATTGTATATGTATAACTGATTCACTTTGTTACAAAGCAGAAGCTAACACACCATTGTAAGGCAATTATACTTCAATAAAGATGTTTAAAAAAAAAAAAAAAAGAAAGAAAGAAAAACTTGAAAGGAAATTACAGAATTTAGAGAACAGTCTAGGCAGGCCAATATCTGAGTAACAGTAGTTCTGGAAATGGAGAACAAAGAAAACAAAGCTGAGCAAATTATAAAGAAATAACTCGGGAAAATTTCTCAGAACATGAGGACATGAGTTTGCAGAGTAGAGAGGCCCACAGATTTCTAGCCCACAGACACCTACCCAGACATGTCTGTGAAATTCCAGAACATTAGGGAAAGAGTGAAGATTCTAAAAGCTTTGGCAAAGGAAAACAGTATCAGGAAAATGAGTCAAGGATCAGAATAACATTGGACTTCTCAACAGCAACACAGGATACAAATGACAATAAGAAGAGAGAGGCAAAGGATGGTAGTGAATAAGGTCCCAAGAAAATGGCTATGCAAGACCTTGGTACATGCCAATGCAAATTTGGAAAAGGTTAGAATGCTCCAGGAGACATTTTCTCAAGAAGATGAAATACTAGCATACCTTATTTGTTTGAAGATACCAAAAAGAGAGTTGGACTACTGCGGATGAATTTGCGGACCAGTTGTGGTTAATACATAGAAAACTAGGCAAATAATAACAAAGACTTATTAACCAAAAAGTGTACAGGAAAGGAAAATAATATACTAAATAGCTCAGCTGTTAATAGTTTTTACATAGTTACAATAATGTAAATACTGAATAATGATCTAATGAAAATGATAACCAGTTGGGAGGATAGGAAAACAAGAAGTGTGGGTGTATGCCGGTGGCAGGTGTGACTGTCCCCATCCAGGGTGGGAAATCAGAAGATAACAGCAAAAACTGGAAAATAAAAAAGCAGCCATATAAGAATATTATGTAGAAATACAGAGATGCATACCAAATAATTAGTTTCAGGTGCTGAAAACAATTGGCTCTGGGGAGACTTTCTCTCTATGTGGGGAGGAGGGGAAATCAGGGGATTGCTGGTTTGTATAACAAGGCTTCTAGACCTACTTTATTCTTTAAACTACGTATCTGCATTTCCAATTTAAAAATAAATTTTAAAGCAAGATGTAAAATAATCCCATTTACATACATTTTTAAAAAACCAAAACCATTTTTATGGGTACATACAAATATAATATTTGCATAATCAGAGCAGTAATGACTAAGAATTATTGAATATTTACTATGTGCCTGGTACTGTTCCAAGTGCTTTACATATGTTGACTCAAATACATAATCCTCACAATAACCATCGTGGGTTTAGTGCTATCATTATCCTCCATGTTACAAATAGACTGACGTGCAGACAGGTGAAATAACTTGCAGAATGTCACAGAGCCAAGGATGGACATACCTAGGATTCAAACTCAGTCTGGCTTCAGCACCCATACTATTACCTTCTCAAATAATAAATTAAAAACACAGACAAGAAAGATGTTCATCAAAGGCATCAAAGTGGCTCCCTCTGGGGAAGAAAGAAAAGGAACAGGACTGGGGAGGAGTAGAAAGGGAACTTCAACCTTATCCAGAATTTTTTTTTTCCTTTAAAAAAAGAACAATCAATTATGACAAACTGTTAGCATTTAATTCTGGATGGTGGGAATATGCACACTATATTATTCTCTGTAGTATTTTGTAGTTTAAAAAATGTTTATTAATAGGAGAGAAAAACTTGAATAAGGGCAAGTGAATTTCTCTTTCACCTTAATGATAGATAAGAATCCAAGCTCTGAAGCGACGCCAAGACAGAACCCCAGCTAACACTCATGAGCTGTGTAACCTCGGGCAAGTTGCTTAACCAACTCCTTATTTCAGTTTCCCCTTCTGTTAAGCGGAACCAATGACAGTTCTTACCTCATATAATTGCTGTGATAATTAAATGGTTAATTCTTAAAATAGTACCTAACACGCAGATGTTTGCTATTACTACTACAGGGTGATGCCAGTAGACATACCGTCACCCAGGCATTGGCCACTACTAGATAACATCTTGTTTACTCTTTGCCCACTGAACTGTAAGCTCCAAGAGAAGCAGGACCTTGCTGTCCTGTCCTCAGCTGTAACTCTAATGCCAAGAACTGTGCTTGGCAAGTGGCAGTTGCTCAAATTAATTTGTTAAATAAATTTTGACCTGTAGTGACACGGAACTGCTTGTACTTTCCCCTGCAGCTGTCATGCTATTTCACTTCTCAATCTGTGCTTCTGTTGTTCCTTCTGCCTGGAAGGCCTTTGCTATCCTGATGCCTCAGGTCAGGCATCAGGTTTCTCAGGAAGGCTTCTCGGAGGTTGGGCTACATGCTCCTCCTCTGTACACCTACAGTGCCTTATGCAGAACTCAACTGTCACACATGCCATGTTACACTGAAATGACGTTTGTGTGTCCATCTACCCATACAAGAAGTCAAGCATAGTGATTAAGAGCATCAACTCTGGAGCCAGACTGCCTGCCTTTGAATCCTGGCTGTGTGACCTTGGGCAAATTACTTTATGTCTCAGTTTCCTGGCCTGTAAAATGAGGATAATAATAACTTATCTCATAAGGTTCTCATAGGATTAAAGTGTCTATCTGTATTTGTAAAATACTCAGAACAGTCCCTGGCACCTAGTAAATGTGATGTAAGTATGTTATAACAATCTCACTGAAGATAGACACGATGTCTTGACCATGTTTACTTTCCCTCAAATTGATGACTTTTACGCTAGTCCAAACTAAAGGATTAGTGCCCAAACTAAGTCAGCTGCAATGAAGATGGAGAAGGGGTGGTGGATATTTGACAAGTTTAGAGGGAGAAAAAAATCAACAGAACATGCTGCATGATTAGAATGAGATGCACCATAAAGAGGATAAAATTTAGGATGACAGGATTTGGATACTTGATGGACATGGTTTTATTCATAAGATGGAAAATGTAAGAAAAGCAAAAAGGAAAAAGGAGAGTTCTTGGCAAATTTTTAACAAAAGTGCTTCATGCAATGCTTAAAGAAAGAACACTTTAAAAAAATAGTTTGAACCCTGATCAACCATGACAGAAATCTGGCACATTACATCTAAAAGAACTTAAGCTCCATGAAGACAGGGACTTTTTCTGGGGTTTTTTTGGCTGCTTTATTTCCAACTCCTGCCACAGTGCCTGGCATACAGTAGGCACTTACTGTGTATTTGTTGAATCTATGAAAGGATGATTTAGATGTTTCAGCTTTCTATGTCAATTAAACCAAAAAGAATTAAGCATTTTCTATGCGTCCAGCATTGTTTTAAATTCCTGCAAGGAATATAAAATATAATACTTCTTTTGTATCCCCTTTCCCACGTGAATAAATTACCAAGATTTACATAACACTAGTAATTTACTATGTTACACAGTACAAAATACAGCTAAGTTCTGAGGATGAATGATACCGGTACGGGAGATTTATTGGTGTAGAATCTAGGCCCACTCCTGAAATATGAGCAAGATTTCAACACATAAAGATACTCCAGGTGGTGAAAGTGATACGATATAATATGAAGGGTCACAAGCAACTAAGAAAAAGTTTTGGTAAAGTGGGACTAGACTGTAGAAAAGCCAGGTAGAGGCAAAGGGCAAATAAAATGCCAGCTCCCTCAGAAGGCTTCCCTCATTGCCTCCATTCCTAAACAGAATTAATTGGTTCCCTTCTTAGAACTCTGAACAACACTGTGTTCCTTCTATTACAGCCCTTAACCCACTGAATCATTACTACTAGTATTTGTACCAACCACCCCTAGCAGACTATAAGCTCCTTAAGGATAGAGAATATGTCACCTGTGTATCACATATGTCTAGCATAGTGCCTAGGACATAACAGACATATGACTGTGTGGGTAAGAGAGGGAATTTGTATTTTAAAAAATAGCCAAGAGGTAAATTTTCAGGTGTTTGGGCATAGGGATAAAATGAAGTAGGTACTTAAAGATTAGTCTCTCGGGCTTCCCTGGTGGCGCAGTGGTTGAGAGTCCGCCTGCCAATGCAGGGGACACGGGTTCGAGCCCTGGTCTGGGAGGATCCCGCATGCCGCGGAGCAACTAGGCCCGTGAGCAACTACTGAGCCTGCGCGTCTGGAGCCTGTGCTCCACAACAAGAGAGGCCACGGTGGTGGGAGGCCGGCGCACCGCGATGAAGAGTGGCCCCCGCTTGCCGCAACTGGAGAAAGCCCTCGTACAGAAACAAAGACCCAACACAGCCAAAAATTAATTAATTAATTAATTAAAAAAAAAAAATTAGTCTCTCACTTTACTGTAGCTTTGAGTCCAATGAAAACTAAAACTGGATACATAAACCCAGCTTCATCCTTGGAGCCCTCAAAACTTGACTGAGACTCAAATGCAGTTATAAACTCTCTAAGCATTCAGATAAAGCTTTATTTTTTTTAAATAAATTTATTTATTTATGTATGTATTTTTGGCTGCGTTGGGTCTTTGTTGCTGCACACAGGCTTTTTCTAGTTGCAGCGAGCAGGGGCCACTCTTTGCTGTGCTGCGTGGGCTTCTCATTGCAGTGGCTTCTCTTGTTGTGGAGCATGGGCTCTAGGTGCGCGGGCTTCAGTAGTTGTGGCATGCGGGCTCTAGAGCACAGGCTCAGTAGTTGTGGCACAAGGGCTTAGTTGCTCCGCAGCATGTGGGATCTTCCCGGACCAGGGCTCGAACCCGTGTCCCCTGCATTGGCAGGCGGATTCTTAACCACTGCGCCACCAGGAGCCCAGATAAAGGTTTAAAAAAATCTGTTTCCCAGGTTTATCATTACCAGTCTTTTGATATAGACAATCAAAAGTAAAAATTAGGGACTTCCCTGGTGGTCCAGTGGTTCAGAGTCCACCTTCCAATGCAGGGGACGTGGGTTTGATCCCTGGTCGGGGAACTGGGATCCCACATGCTGCAGGGCAGCCAGGCCTGTGTGCCACAACTACTGAGCCCACACGCCACAATTACAGAGCCCACGTGCTCTGGAGCCCATGTACCACAACCAGAGAGAAGTCTGTGCGCTGCAACAAGGGATCCTGTGTGCCGCTGCTGGGACCCAATGCAGCCAAAAATAGATAGGTAAATGAATGAATATTAAAAAAAAAAAAAAAAGTAAAAATTATACAATCTGTAAAACCAAGAAAAACAAAGTCTTACTCAAATTCAAACAGTTCCTTTTTACTGTGAAAAAAAAAAAGGAAAAAGAGAAAATTAAAGATTTATATACAGGAAGATTAGTATACTAATCTTGGGACATGAAAAGGTGTCTCACGGCAGACAGCAGAAACATGGGCAACTAAAGCCAAGAACATTCTATTCGCTTAAAGCAACAAGCCCCTCAAAATTCTGGTATGAAATCTCTCTCCACATTTAAATTCTATGTATTGTTCAAAATACAATGATAACTACCTGATCAAAGAGAAAACAGTATAGAATAAGTGAACCATACTACCTGATCGTATATTGTAGCATAGTCTTCCAATTAGAAAAACAAATTTCAGAAGTAATCCATTTGCTTCTATACAACGACTTTTAGACAATCTTCAACTGAAGTTTAAAACCACACTTTCTCAACAGAAAAACTTTTAGATAAAAAATACTGAGGGCTACTAAAATCTAAAAGAATCATACAACAAGATTTTTGGCGTGCTTAATAAACATCAATACGCCCTAGCTACAAAATGAGTTCAGCTAGAAAAGTAGCATTGCATTTGCAGCCAACAGTAATCATAATTAAGCTAAAGAAAGACATGTTTTTCTTGTCATCTTTATTCAAGTATTTCACAGCAGTTATATTACAAATTACAGTAAATGTTCAAAATTCCAGAATTCAAAAATTAAATAATTTATTTCAAACTAATGTAAAATGAAGTCAGATGCAAAATATCAACTTAACACAATTCTAAATTAAACTACAAACCCAAAACAGACCATAGTTGATGAAGTCTACTTAATCTGCAAAGTAGACATACATGACTGAAACCAAAGAGGACTCCCAAAGTCTAAATAACCAAATGTACAAAATACAAAAGATGTAGGTACAAGTCCAAATTCAAGCTTACAATGTGATTACAAATAATAATTATAATAACAATGGCATTCAGCTACGGGACCTGACACTGAAGATACCTACCGAATAGCACCATAGCTGAACCAACTTAATCAAAAAATGGGAAGATATTACCACCCCACTCCCTAAAAATAAAATCCAGTAAACCTACAGATACATTGGCATATGAGAAAAATCAAGTCACGAAAGGACATAAAACAACAAAAAAAAATTAATCACAGGTGAGATTCAAGCTCAAAAACACAATTAATTCCACAGCCATCAGTTTCAACCCTAGTGCGGTTCCATCATCTTCGAAAGGCTCCTATGGTCCCCACAGCTGAGCATTAACTATTGTTGGGCTGTGCTGTGATACATATTTTAGTGATCTGAGAGCAAGGTTTTACACAGGAGCTTATCATTTATAATGCTCACAATAGGAAATAAGAACAGAGGTCAATTTGTACATATTTTTGCCAATGCTATAAGGCAAAAATTAAGAACTTACAGAAAGGTAAACAAAATTGAGTCCACTTGGATAATTTCACAAGCTGCTTTAAACTATAGAACCACCAGATATCTGTAAAATAAGAAAAACTGGTATAGTATGTGGGGGGAAAGGGGCCAGAGGAGTTGGTACAATTTCACCTCATTTTTCTCCCCTTGGCATTAGATTGGCTTTCTCTTTAAGACCTAAACTGTTCAAAGTGGCAGTTCCTATCATACTGAGGTTGCCTCCTATTTCTCCATCTATATCAAGGTTAAAATTAAAAAACTTGATCTTTTGGAAGCATTTTAATGCTAAACAGAAATAAATTTCCCTTTTCAAACTCACTGATGGCTAAGATCTTAATTAACTTGTACAAATTTAGTAAACTACTAAGAACATATGCATTTTTTTTTCCATTCACAAGTGCTGCTGTTACTTGAACAGAATGCTTCTGAATTAGAGTAACTGGAATAAATATTTAAAGAAAAATAGTGCAGCAAGAACCTGAGACTTGCAAAAAACCCTTTTACCAGAAACTTGCTACAAAAAATCTGCTACATCTTATTTCATCAAATCTTTAAATTCTGTAACAATTTCCATCAAAATACAAAATGCTAATGTATTAGACTGTAAAATAGCTTGAACTGGTATGATGGTAATAAATACTAAAGTAAGCATGAAAATCCTCCCAATAATCAAATTAGAGGTTTCAAATAACCTCCCCTTTAAAATTGGTTCATCGTTAATCGCACTTGCCCACCTTAAAATACAGTGTGTCTACATGGGTAGTATCTTGAATTATATATGACTAACTGAATATTATGAAAACTTCCTAGGTATAAAGAAAACAAGTGGCATTATTTAAAAATTAAACTAGAATTAGAAGGCATAAAATGTTAATGTAAATGCAAAGAAGCACTTCAGATTACTGCAGTAGCCTTGGCCAAAGTGTGCTTTCTGCGCTGGCATCCAGCACCCTACAAAGCCAGAGACGAGGAGACAAGTACCTTAGCTTCAGCATGTAAACGGTGGCAAAGTGAATACAGAACTCTGTAGACACTGTTGGTAACTAAAATACAAAAAGCTGAGGTAGCTCAGTATCTCTGCAGTAGTCCAAGACCGTTTGCTCTAATTAAAACCCAAACTACATGTGTTGCATATATTGTAAAGACACACCTGCAGCTAACAGCTATAATGAATGAAGATACCAAGAAAACTTGTCAAAATTTTCTACTTTTTTGTTTAAAAATCATCTGATAAAAAATGTCACTGCACTCCCTTTGTCTCTTTGCAACTGCCTAGACTGTGTCTCTGAATTTGTAGAAAGTTTGTGTAAAACTAGTAACCCATAATTCATTTTAGATAAGTACAAGTCACAGAAATCGCTTAACAAGATCCAAAACGGGTTCCAATCAAAATGAATAGTTGTGAAGGTAAGCTTATGATAAGGGATTTAAACATTAATACTGTTATTCAAGGACCATACCAGAGCTCACTTGCAACTATGCATATAGAAAATGAATTTTATGGAGCTTCTGACAAATTCCTCTCTTTTCTGTCCATTTGGCAAGTCCTGGCTTTAAACCAAAACTGTAACAATTTATTATACATGAAAATCATTCTTCTCGGGGAACTCAAACATGAATAACTATTAAACTGCCATTGACAGAAGAAAACAGAATGTCACTCTATTTTCTGACCATCATTGTCATCCATACCAAAAAGCGTGTGTGTTTTTTGATGGCTTGCGAATTTTTTGTTGTTGTTGTTTTATTATGTTTCTTAAACAGAAACCGACCATACAGGAAAACTTACCATTTTAGTATATTATGTGGCTTAACCACTGTCTTGATCGAGTTTTGAAAACAAGATAGGCATTTTATACCAAAACACTGGTTGCCTGCCTCTTAATGATACAGAGTATCAAAACTTATTTTCAGGATTGTGACCAAAGAAAACATTCTAATTCATTTGCTACAAGTTAAGCCCATCCTTGTGTTTAGCCTTATCTTTCTCGAATAAAAAGGCACATTAAAGGCAGTTCTAAAGAGCCTAATCTAATTTTATCCAGTTTCTTCAGTTTCCCACCAGAATATACCATAGCCAACTTTAAAACAGGCTTCAGTCCGTTACCCAGAAGAAAAAATAAAAACAAATATGATAAAAGGGGGGCGGGGGGGGGGGGTACAGGTTGCCCACTGTTTAAACAATTCAACACACTTAGAACTGCCCCATCCAGTTTCCTCGTGTTTGCTGGTCTGCTCCCTAAGAGAGGTCTCCAAAAGAGAGTGCACAAAAAGAGGAGCAGAAGTGAGAACAGTTTCCGTAGCACCAAAATCTCCAATCTGTGGGGTTGTATTTTTTATTTGTGGAAAATACAACATGTTTCTGAAGTTCTGTTTGGTTCTTGTAGGCTGGTTGGTTTCAGGTACCTGAGACAATAGCACCAAATTCAACAGAGAGAAAGAATGAGTGAGAGAGCACTTTACACCAAGGCTCTGCACATAATTGGTGCGATTTGAAATTGAATGGCTCAGAAGACTGCTCTGGCAGGAGCAGATTGGAGAGGATAAACCACTCTTCTTGAAAGGTTCATAGGAATGTCTCAAACATATGAACTGTTCTTTCCATCTCCTATAAGGGGGGAAAAAAGTACACGTTATCTATTAAAGGAAAGACAAAAGCATTACAGAAAAATTCACTTCAAATTAACTTTCTAGATAAAGAATTTTAGATACAAAGTTAAGCTTTAAATATATTCTTGATTACAATACCATAGCTACTGTGTAAGGCTATCTGCCCCAGACACTTCCAAGTGCCTCCTATTTTACATTTAGGCTAATGAGGATGATGCCAGCAACGGTGAGTACTTACTGTGCCGGATACGGTACTAAGAAATTGACACGCATAAGTACTCTGCCAGCTAAAAACAGCAGCCAGGATTTGAATACAGGTAGCCTCACTCCAGAGCCTGCACCCTTCCTGACTCATTATATTCGACTGACTCCCAAAGCAAAATGAATGTATTCAGTATAATAAAACTTGTACCCAAAGTAGAACGCACCCTGCTCCCAGTGCTACCCACTTCAATCAGAGCTGAAATTAAAAAAGAAAAAAAAAAAAAAAAAGCCAGAAAGAGTCGATGCCATCAACACCAGGAATGCCACTCACTGGTGATTCTGCTATAGAGTCCTTCTCTCCTAAATGAGACCCCTAGATTACAGGGTTCCAAGACCCATACTGCAAGATGTTTCAACTGCTGAAGAGTATTCAATCCATTCACGCTCATCAAATGTCAAGCATGTGAACAAAGAAGTTCTAGAATTTTTAAAAAGTAAAGAACTCTACCCCACACATTACATTCAGATGGGCAAATGTCAAATACATCTAAGGGCTTCCCTGGTGGTGCAGTGGTTGAGAATCCGCCTGCCAATGCAGGGGACACGGGTTCGAGCCCTGGTCTGGGAAGATCCCACATGCCGCGGAGCAACTGGGCCCGTGAGCCACAACTACTGAGCCTGCGCGTCTGGAGCCTGTGCTCTGCAACAAGAGAGGCCACGATAGTGAGAGGCCCGCGCACCGCGATGAGGAGTGGCCCCCACTCGCCGTAACTAGAGAAAGCCCTCGCACAGAAACTAAGACCCAACGCAGCCAAAAATAAATAAATAAATTAAAAAAAAAATACATCTAAGACATTTGGTTTTCCCTTTCATCTTTAAACACCTCCAAAGAAATTATATCCTACCTCTCTACAGAACAGGCCATACTAACAGATTATCATCTGATCAAAAAGTTCTTATAAATGACCAATCAAAATTCTGCTAAACGTTTCATCATGTTACTGAGTAGGAGAAAAGTTCTGTTATAAAATACAATATCCAATACTATCCCAATTTTTAAATATATATTCACACTTTTATACACATTATGTACATCTAGACATTTTTAAAGGATGGAAGATATTCTAAAAGATTAACGCTGATTAGTTTCCTCTAGATGGTGGGATATGGGTGATGTTTTTATTTCTGTTATTTCTATATATTGTATAAGGTCAGTATAGATTCGTAAAAATGTGACTCATAAAAATGTGATTACAAAGTAACTTTTAAATGCTCTCTTGCTTTGATTCAAGTCCAATACAGGCATACCCCCGAGATGTTACGTTCCAGACTAAAGCAAGTAAAGTAAATCATACAAATTATTTAGTTTCCCGGTGCATATAAAAGTTATGTTTACACTATACTGTGTAATGGCATTATGTCTAAAGAACAATGTACACACCTTAATTTTAAAAATGCTTTAAAAAATTTCTTAAAAAAATGTTAACCATCATCTGGGCCTTCAGCGAGTCGTAATCTTTTTGCAATAACATCAAAGATCACTAATCACAGGGACTTCCCTGGTGGCACAGTGGTTAAGAATCCACCTGCCAATGCAGGGGACATGGGTTCGAGCCCTGGTCCGGGAAGATCCCACATGCCGCAGAGCAACTAAGCCCGTGCACCACAACTACTGAGCCTGCGCTCTAGAGCCCGTGAGCCACAACTACTGAAGCCCCGCGGGCCACAACTACTGAAGCCCATGCGCCTAGAACCCGTGCTCCGTGACAAGAGAAGCCACCGCAGTGAGAAGCCCGCGCACCGCAACGAAGAGTAGCCCCCACTCGCCGCAACTAGAGAAAGCCCGCAGGCAGCAACAAAAAACCAACACAGCCATAAATAAGTAAATAAATAAATAAATAAATAAATTTATTTAAAAAAAAAAAGATCACTAATCACAGATCACCATAACAAATACAATAATGAAAATGTTTGAAATATTGCAAGAATTACCAAAATGTTAACACAGAAGCACGAAGTGAGCAAATGCTGCTGGAAAATGGTGGTGTTGACACAAACCTTCAATTTGCAAAGAACGCAATATCTGCACAGTGCAATAAAGCAAGGTATGCTTATATTCTTTATTACACATGCAAAATAATCACATCCTCTACACATAAATCTTTAACACACTAGAAATACTTCTTGAGAGCAGAGACTTTTGTCTTATTCATTTTATTTGCTCAGATGACCTCAAAAAGAAGTGTGGCTTAATCATGTGAATTATATGAATAGAGATATAAGCTCGTATTTATAAAGAACTTTCTTATGGCCCAGAGTTGTCCAGAAAGCGAATGGTTCACCTCCAAAGTGTCTAAGCACAAGGACAACCACTCCTTCATGTGGTTATTTCACAGGACTAGATCTGATTAAATGAGATGACTTTTAAGTTCTCTTCCAGTCATTAATAGGGTGGCCAGTAAGTCTCATGGCCCATGCCAACTCCTTTTAACCAGCAGTGGCTGCCTAGGGAGCAGTGGTAACAGGGACCATGAGGCCATGCTCACATTCAATAGGCCCAAGTGATATGCTTAATCGGTCACGTCAGTGATAAGTAAGGGAGGGGAGAGCTGTGACATGCTCACCTGTGTATTTGCCAACCATGAATCTCTGTGTTTTGATAAACAAAGAATCCCAGCTTACTTCTGTCCTGAGACAAAATGGTACCAGGAGCATATTTTTGTAACTCTTAATGATTCTTCTAATCTTAAGTCTTCAAACCACTCTTCAGTTACTTGGTGAAAGATTTAGACTAAAATAACTTTATTTTTTTCCTCTTTTCTTTGGGACAAGTAAAAGCACATATTTGTTTATTCCACAGATGAACTAATAAGCACTCACCTCTGTAAGTTGTGATTTGTCATAATCTTTACGGTGGCGGTAGATGCACTGACTAAGAAGAGAATATAATCTCTCAAGTTGATCAACTGCCAGATTGTTGCTTTTATCTACCAACAAATCAAGCAATTTCTAAGAAAAATTAAAAGAAAGAAGAATAAAATGAAATTTGATTTCATTGTTCAAACTGAAACGGTTCCACTCAAATGCTAGGCAACAGACACCACATGCTATGGTGTAATAGTGACACCTGAGTTTAGAAGATTCCAGGGCTTAGTTTATTACCAAGAACATTCTCATATTTCTAAACCTCTCAAAACACACACAACTCTTTTTCATTAGAAGCCCTAAAGTACTTACATTCCTAGGTTAAAGCAAAAGATTATCAAAACTAGCTTTATTTCCATTCACTTAAAACTGCCTGGGAAGAGCTAAGCTTACCTTCAATCTCTCATGATCAACTATAAGAGGTGGCACAGGCTCAGATGGCTCTTCTGGAACCAGTTCCAGGCTTGTTGTTTTTGCCTGCTCTAAAATTAACTTACGATATTTCTTTACTTTAGAAGCACCTACAATTGAAAACAAACAAACAAACAAACAAAAGCACTGCAGCAAATAAAAGTTAAGAAAAATCAGACAAACAATTATACATTCTTTTACCCACCACAAATCCTTTTGGAATAAAGGTGTAATTCTTTAAATACTAAATGATTTTTTTGAGGGGGGTAAGACTAAGCATCCCAGATTAAAGAGAACTAGACCACAACTATGAAAGCCAAGTCATACCAGAATATCATCTTAACAAACATATCCCCTAAAAGGAAGATAAGAGTAATCATCAGCTCTAAGCAGTAACTTATAAACTGTCTTCATTCTCTGTATGATAATCATTTTAAAATTTGGAGCTCTCAGAACTAGAAGAAAGGAAGCAACCCAGAAAAGCAGATAACTAACACAAAGTGAGGCCAACCTGCCTCATATTTGCCTCCCAATGCAAAACATTTTCTTCAACATTGCCTGAAATGTCTTACTTTCCTCCGTTATACTGCCTGTGCTACACAAAATTTTCTCTTAAAAATATACACCCATTAAAAATGCAAAAGGTCTAGTGTCCTTTCCTACTACCTTAGAGTGAATTAGTATAATCTAATTACTTTCCTCCCAACATCTTGCTGAGACCAGCCACACTGAAAAAACAGAAACTGTGAGGTCGCTGAGTATAACTTGACAGCGCCCGGCACTGTGATGGGTAGGGAGGGCAGGTAAACCATCAAGCCTTACGCTCCCTAAGCAGGAGCACTCTTAGAGGAGGCCGAGGGGGGAGGAACACAAGGACAAACTTGGACAGTTTCAGAACTTGATACAGGACCTGGCCCATGCTCAGGGCCACTAAGGAGACCCTTCCTCCTCCCTCCTCCCTCCTGCATTAGTCCTCTTAGTCCCAAGTCTTTAAACAATTCCTTTTCCTCAATGCCTGCTATATAGATAAATAATAAAAGAACCAAAATGTTGCCTTCAAAAACAAATACCCTGATATACCAGAGAAATTTTATATTTCAGAAAGCCTTTAGAGTGAAAGCCTTTATTTATAGTTCAGTTAATATATGCTAGGAGTTTTGTTAAGACCATACGGATCCTCATTATTACATCCATGGACTTCTAGAAGCCCAAGAACCTGAATTAGGAACCACTACACTAGGTTACATTGCCCTGACAGGTACAAATGAAAGCTTCCGGTAAAGCTTTTACACAACAAATATCTTTAAAGCTTTTAGACCACTAGTTGAACATAATATTCATTTAAACCTTTTCTGCAAGTTTACTAAAATCTCATAGTGAGCTAGCATTAAAAAGAACTTCTCCTCCCCACCCATTCTGCCTCATAACAGGAATCTCTCCCTTTTTCCCACTCTGTCCCATTCATTACTTAACTCTAGCTTCAACACATTTTTTTAAGTTGTCTATACGATAGCCCAGGATAAATAATGCTCTTAAAATTGCTTCCTATTATTCAATATTGGAGAAAAAGAAAAATTCTCAACAGGCAGCATTTAAGAACCAACCGTACCTCTCTCTTTATCCATTAAAAGAATTCTAAGACTTTGAATAATACCATCCTACTCTCTAATTCTACTGGAGGGCTCAAAAAACCGGCATTAAAAAACTTTTCTCACATAGCCCAAATCCCAGGCTAACACTATACACTCCACACAATTTAGAGAGCATGATACAATTTCAAGATAACCTGGTATAAGAAGAGTGCTTATTTGGGAAGGAAATTCAGTACACTGAGCAGAGTAGATCTCTAAATCACCCCATCTCACTATG
Organism: Eschrichtius robustus; assembly: GCF_028021215.1. Lineage (NCBI taxonomy): Eukaryota > Metazoa > Chordata > Mammalia > Artiodactyla > Eschrichtiidae > Eschrichtius > Eschrichtius robustus. Next base: position 18,561,386 of record NC_090838.1, read on the forward strand.
GGCTAAAGAATAATGATAAACAACAAAGCGGGGCCAGAAACCCTCAACTCCCCCTTTCTGCTGCTTCTTAAAAGAATCATATACCCAAAGCAAGTCAGGAGTGGGCAGAGTGCTCTGACTCTGCGAGAAGAAAGTAACTTTGACAGTGAGGATTCTGCTGCTTTCTTCCACCACTGGTCGTATAGATAAGAGTCTCCTAGACGAAACATCCCTCAGATTCAACTAACAGTGACTGCCTGGCATGAATATACCTTAGTATGTGCCAGGTACCAGGAGAGGCGATTAATATACATGACTTATATAATCCCTGCAGTGACACCATTCTGAAGTTTAATTTAGAAGATAAAGGACACAGGGTTGGAGAATATAAGCAACTAGCTCAGAGTCACATGATTATAATGAACAGGAGTGGTAATTTAATGTGGGTTTATATGACTTTACTATACCATACTGCTACAGTATCCAAGTCTTCTCACCCACCCCCACCCCACCCCAACAATCCTTCTGTTAGAAATCCATCTTCTTAACACTTGTGGATCTACTCAGCTTTTAGTCATACATCCATTAGGACAGGGGTGATAATCAGGTGGGAGGCAGAAGAGGAAGCAGCCAGGTAAGCAATGCATTCTGGACCACAAACCCTCTGAGACATTCACCAAAATTTATTATGCATGTGTACACTTTTCTAGGGAAAGGGGTGAAAACTGCAACAGATTCTCAAAGGGGTATAATTATTTATCAACTATTGCTACTGGGGGGCCAGATAAAATATGCACTTAATTAACTCTGGAGTTAAAACCTTCAGGAAAAATTTTAAAACATTAGCTCTACCTTCTTTATCCAGTTCTGCATCTTTAACCTCCACATCAGGGCCAGGTTCGAACTTCTCATTATTGCTACATTCCACTGCCTCTAGTTTCTCAGGATCATCTCCATGATTTTCATTTGAAGTTTCTGGTTTTTCTTTTGACTGGTCCTCCAGAAGATTCTTTTGTTCAGAACTACATTTGTCTCCACTACCACAGAAAGAAACGACTTCAGCTTTGCCATTCTGACACTCCAGAAGTGGTATTCCTTCAAAACTGTCAGTGGAGACCTCACCGTTTAGACAGCTTCCTTTAAGGAAAGACTCTTTCCTAGATGTCTGTTCTGGATTTAGAGAACTGCTGCTGTTGACGAGTAGAGACTCATTTGAACTTTCCTCTTCAGTAGATGCAAAGTTCTCTTTTGTGCCCGCTCCGTTGTTAAGCCTCTGCCCCTGGTCCATGTCCATGATGTCACACGATGATTCATCATTGGTCATAGATAAGTCTCCAGTCTCCTCTCCATTTTCTTCATGGCAGTCAGTGCTTACCTCAAACTCTCCATTTTCTAGCAATTTCCTGTCCTCCATATGATTCTCATAGTCAGCAAATTTGGTGTCCTCTTCATCTTTTTTTAAATTATTGACTTTCCTTTTCTTAATAATCCCTTTACCCCACTGTGATCGCCGCCTTGATTTTCTCCGAACTCGAACTATTTTACAAAGAAGGGAAAAAGATATGTAGAACTTGGAATGCAATGCTTGTTTTACAAATGTTTATTAAATAAGACCCAAACAAAAGTAAACCCATACTAGCGTAACACAGACAAAAACTACTTAGCTCTTAACATCCATGCTGACTAATCCTCACAAACTACAAGTAAAATGGATATGAAGTCAGGGATGAACTCTGAAGAATGAAAGAAATTTAAATTTATTTCCTATATGAGTTTACTCAGCACTCACTTTTTACCACTGCCCTGGATTCTACTTTATAGCTGTTCCTAATTCCTAACATACAGGGGCCAAGCGTACTATACACACATTTAAGGAATGACCACATTACCAAGCTGCCTGGAAGGTTTGGGGCTATAGCCCTGGACTTCCACCAGGAAGATGAGTGCTTTGCCAGCAAGATCACCCAAAAGCTCCTAAACCATGAAAGAAAATTAAAGTATGATCCACCATATGAAGAGAGAATAGTTACAGGTATCCCTACAAAGCAATCTCTACTGCCTCTCCTTCCAGAAGAAATAGAAGCCCTATGAAGGTTATATAGACAATGTGGTTAGCCATCTACCACAAATGGTTCACCTATCAGGATCAATTTCTTGCAAAGTTGTTATTTGAAAATATGTAGAAAAATTAAGCCCTCTGCTATCAAGGCAGCAACAACATTAAGAAACAATGAAAATAAATATTTGGTCAGTTATGTGAAACGGGAGACCTACAAAATTTCTAGGGACTACACTCTTAGATGTTAGAAACTATCATGAGCTTTTATGAGTAGACAGCTGGTACTTCCAGGTAATGATGGACCCAGGAATCATTAATTTCCCATGTATGTATCAAAGGTAGCTGGTTATGCAAGTCGATCCCATTGTCCCTTAAATAAAAAGTTAACTTTTATTTTGCAATGTGGGACATTTTCACAAAGAAATTTAAATACAAAGTTATTAAAGCAAACTAGTTAAGCTAGAGACCTATCACTTCTGGTGTCGAACACCGAATTCTAAACATTAGTTTGTTGAAAGCCATCAGAGTAAAAATAATTCATTTTTTTCCAAGGCTATAAATGTAATGTCAAATCTGGCTTAATTTTAAAAGAGATAATGTATATTTTTAATATGTCAATGTTGAAAGCTTCCTGGGCAAAGACATTTTAAAAAGAAAATACAAATATGAGACCACTAAGTGTAGATTGTTTAATCCACAGTTTAAAAACTGCTTTTGAGGGCTTCCCTGGTGGCGCAGCGGTTGAGAATCTGCCTGACAATGCAGGGGACACGGGTTCGGGCCTGGTCTGGGAAGATCCCACATGCCATGGAGCAACTAGGCCCGTGAGCCACAATTACTGAGCCTGCGCGTCCTCAACAAGAGAGGTCATGATAGTGAGAGGCCCGCGCACCGCGATGAAGAGTGGCCCCCACTTGCCGCAGCTGGAGAAAGCCCTCGCACAGAAATGAAGACCCAACACAGCCATAAATAAATAAATAAATAAATAAATAAATAAATAAATAAATAAAAATTAAAAAAAAAACAACTGCTTTTGCAAGACAAATAGAGGGGAATCTGGTCTTAAGACAACCCTCACTTCTTTACTCTAGCACTTAATATGAACTTGTGATCTATCAACAGTATATAGTGTGTTTACATACTTTTCCCATCCTTTCATCTTTAATCCTTACTGAGTCTCTGTAAAGACACCAAGGTATTCACAAGTGTTGACAAATTTTGTCATAACTATCACTCTTCTTTCTCATCTAAGAATAAATCTACTAAAGGTTTCTAAAATCATTTCCAAAATTCAAGTTATTTAGTCACTTGGCTCAAAATTTATTTTGCCTTCAAAACTGTACTATCATTATCATCATCTCTCCATTCCTTTATCCCCTATTAATTTCTATTTTTACAATTTACAGTTATAGGGTAATTGGAGATGAAATTTCTATATTAGTCTACTTTTAAAAGCACAGGCTATAGTGATAGGCATTCATAAGCATTCTATTACTTACATGAAAAACTAATCCAGCCCACATTAAAAGTATAAGAAAAGTATTCACAGCTTGCTCTTTCTCTAAAATGTAGAACTCTTAGGTTTTACTCCCTGACAAGTCACTCCTGACATTGTGTCCTTGCTTATTCTCCAATAACCAAAGGTACAAGAGGTTCCCTTTTTCTTTCCTCACTACGCCATGGAGCCCTACAGCAAGAGGCTGGACCCTGCTTGATCAGGAGCCAGCTCAATTACTTAAAATGTACTCATACCCTAAGCTAAGGTTAGGAGCCCTTCTGAAGTAAGTTTATTTCTAATGCTTTCATCCCAGCTAAGAAAAAGAAAATGTTCTTATTTGGGGAGAGGTCAAACTAGAGATATTTTCCCCGTCCTTTTATAATCACTTCTAATGCTTAGCATGATTTTGGTAAAGTAAGAGGAATTGGTTATATACGTGCCACAAGAATAGGGATTTTTGTTTTAGTCACTGCTCTAGCCCCACAGCACCTGGCATGTGGCAGTATATATTTACAGAACTAATCTTTAATATACCCACTTCCTTTTTCAAGGGTGCTTTGTGTGAAAAGCCCATTTAGAGGCACAATCTTTAAAATCAAGTTTTATAACATCTCTGAGTTTGTTTCCAAAACTAAGACCTTAGAAAAGCAACTCTTCCAAAGGGAGATTTAGACATATGATTTAAGTAACTTAATGTAAAACAGACAAATGATGAGTCACATATGCCATCTACTGGTAAGAGAAGACAGGACTCACATTTGTAGATTACAATAATATTTTAATACTTAAAGGAAATTAAAACTGCTTGAGGCCAATATTCAATGTGTTTTAGTTAGTAAATATTTTTATCAGTTGCAGAGAATGTAGGGATTTCAAGGTTTAAATTAGAGTGCTGTGTTACAGAATCCAGGTCATGATCCAAGGTACAACTAGGATAAATAGCTTAATCAGTTTCATGGAACTAAATGCACCATTAAGTCCTTCAAATGTTCTCACACATGAATGCCACTTATCACAAAGAGAACAAGATTAAAAAAAAACTGAGTCTGGTTCATTCATTCAAATTCAATGCCACTGGTGAAAGAACTTATTATGGCCATCTTTACTGACAGTTGGAGCAGAATTACCACCTTTATATCAGAAGAACAGCGTATATCTTCCAAAAACGGCTATCTTTAGTGAAACATAAAGATTATATTAGGAAGATGCTGTGTTTATTAACATTTGTCTTTTAGAAATTTTACAGATCACCATGAATGAGGAAAAGTGAGGAGAACCCAGAACACTGAATTTTCCCCCTCTAAATACATCTGACTTAAACAAAACCAGTTAAAGAAGGCTACACGGATTTTTCTCAGAAAAATCAACTTCCTGCTGTCAATTCAGTCGCTCTCCTAAGCCAGAGTTTCCATTTCCCACCATAACAAGAACATTCGCATAACATACAGCAAGGGGTTGGAGGCGGGGTGGATAAAAAAATCTACTGGCTCCACATCTCTATCTAAAAACCAAAGTTTAAAACTGAAGATATTCAAATCTAGTTCAGTTACAACAGCAAGCACTGAATGGAGATAGGAGAAAAGCAAATAAGGTTAAAGAAATGTATTCTGATTCAGCATTTTACCCCACAAGCTCTTAGCAGCCCTTTGGTATATGTGCCCAATTCCTAACACATCTACCTCATTCACAGTTGTTCCCACTACTGGATAACATGATCTCAAATACTCACATGCACATTTATTTGCAGAGCTGTGCCAGATATCCATTGGATTTCTTTGTTTGTGCCGAAATGCCTCTTCAACTCTAGTTTCCGCCTTTCGAGCTCCAGTACCATGAGGATTTATTTGTTCTGCTGTTACCGATAAGCCTGCAAGCAGAAGATAAGCGATACCTATTTAAATATTCCCAGCTACATAAACCAACAAGGTTAAAAAAAAGTCTGAAATACAAAACTGAATTTTAAAGTCATTAATTATACTTGGACAGTTTGTAATTCGGATGAAATAGTATCTTGATTTAAGATGGGAAAGAAACTAGATATAAAATCATAAAAATAAAATGGCAGGCCATGCTTATTTACACTTAATCCCCAAAGGGCCCTGTGTTTACTCATTTTACTTTGCAGAGGAATACACTTCACATTTTTATGACTGTGAGACAGTAAGATTATATATAGTCTAAAAGTCATGATTTCTGCCATCTTAGAAAGTATAAGCATATATTGGGCCACTGAATCCCATTCATATGAACTGTTTCCATCTGACATTAGCTGGCTGTCACACCACACTGCATAAGTTTGGTTTTCGTGCACTGATCTTCATAAAAATAACCATTCCATCTCAATTCTCTTTACTAGATTTCTTTCTTCTATGCCATCCTTAAATGTTGCCTTCCTTAAATGTTTCTAAGGGCGGTCTCTGGAATCCCTTTTCTTCTCACTTTAATCTGCACCTTCCACCACAAATATTCATGCCTTCAGCTCCTACTGGCATTATATAATTATTCCCAAATTACATCTTTAGTCCAAAACTCTCTTGAGCTTCTGATTCATATCAGTTGCCTACTTGATATCACCAACTGGATATCCTAGAGATAGGTCAAATTAAAGATAACTGGTTTCTCTTTTCCCACCAAAAAAAACCTGTCCTTATATATTCCCTCTCTCTACTGGTGGTATTAGCATCTACTTAAGTCATTAAACCAGTAACATGGCAGCCAATTTTGCCTCTTCCTTTCCTTCACAATGCCCTCCACCCCTGCAGCTGCATCTCTCTCATGTTAATCCTACCTTCATTCCCACTTCACTAATTAAAACTCTGGACTACTCCAACAGCCCTCCCCCCACCAAAAGCTTTACTGAGGTACAATTTACACAACATAAAAATCACTCATTTTAAGCATACGATTCAGTGATTTTTAGTGAATTCACAGAGCTGTGCAATCACCCCAGCAATCCAATCTAGGTAACTGTTCCAGGCAACCACTGGTCCACTTTTTGTCTCTATAGACTTGCCTTTTGTGAGCATTTCATATAAATGGAATCATGCAATATGTGCTCTTTTGTGACTGCCTTCTTTCACTTAGCATAACATTTCTAAAGTTCATCCATGCTGTACCATGTATCAGTACCTTATTCCTTTTTATAGCTGAGCAGTACGTCACTGTACAATATACCCTGTTTTGCTTCCCCATTCATCAGTTGACGGACATTTGGGTTGTTTCTGGTTTTTAATTGTTGTGAATAGTACTGCTATGAACGTTCACGTACAAGTCTTTATATGGACATATGTTTTCATCTTTCTTGGGTAGACCCCTAGGAGTAGAATCACTGGGTCATATGGTAAATATTACGCTAAACTTTTTAGAAACTGCCAAAATGTTTTCAAAACTGGCTCCAACAGCTTTTTAACTGGTCTCTCATCCTCCCACCGAGCCACATTGAGACCTTGCTATTTCCTGCTGCCAAAGCAATTTACCAATCCATTCCACTGTTTCAAATACTTCTATGAATCCTACTGACTATGGCAATTGTTCTCAAACTTTAGTGTACATAAAAACCACTTGAGTTTGCTGAAGCGCAGATTTCTCGGCCTTACTACTCTCAGAGAATCTAATTTGCTAGTTCTAAGCTGATGTGGGTAATAAACACAAACACATTTTAAAAAACATAGACCTGGGCTTCCCTGGTGGCGCAGTGGTTGAGAATCTGCCTGCCAATGCAGGGGACACGGGTTCGAGCCCTGGTCTGGGAGGATCCCACATGCCGCAGAGCAACTAGGCCCGTAAGCCACAATTACTGAGCCTGCGCGTCTGGAGCCTGTGCTCCGCAACAAGAGAGGCCCGCGCACCACGATGAAGAGTGGCCCCCACTCGCCGCCAACTAGAGAAAGCCCTCGCACAGAAACGAAGACCCAACGTAGCCATAAATAAATAAACCCAAAGTTTAAAAAAAAAAAAAAACATTTACCTACAGGATAAAGTCCAAGCTCCTTAGCATGACATTGATTCATTCAAATATTTATAAATAGCCTGTTGTATACCAGAGATAGTTCTAGGGACTGCAGTAGAGCTATGAATAAGACATTCACAGCACTTATATTCTAAATAAGGAGGAGAGAGACAACAACAGTAACAAAATACCAAGTGCTATGGTGACCAGAGCCTAATAAGATTAGGTGGCCAGGGGAGGCCTCTCTAAGGCAGTGGAAGAAAAGCGTCTTCACAACTTCAATGTCCTGGACCCAGCTCACCTTCTGAGCTCTGTTTCCCACCATTCTGTACATCTTTAGCAATACCAAACAATTTGCAGTTCTTCCGATACACCACGTTATTTCATGTCTCTGCGCCTGTATACGTAGTGTGCTGTGCTTACAATACCTCCTCCTTCTCCGTCACTGCCTCCCTTCCTCTACTTCACTAGAGACAACACTTCTATATTCATTCCCCAAACTCTGATCAAAATGCTGGGTTTCCTACCAGGAGGCCTCTCCTCTGTGCTATGAACATGCTTCAATCAGTGCATATGCCACACTATACTCGATTTGTTTTACACTTACTCTCTCCTACTAAAGTGTGAGTTCCTCAAGGACAGGATTATATATAGAACGAACAAAACACATCTGCTAATTCTGTGTTTATACTAACAAAATTGCACATAAATTCCAATAGGTTTAAAAAAAAAAAAGTATTCCTAAAAAAAATTTTTAAGTATCGGTATTAGATATAAACTGATGAAAATAAACCCTCTTCAAATATGAAAGCCTATCTAAATCCTTTAAGAACAGAAATCCATAATTAAAGATATATGCCTGCAAAAGAAATTTCACTAAGAAGTACTTTATTTCTGTAATTTGCACTAAAACTGTTATAGAAAGTAAAATTTTAAAACATCTTTGAGAATTTACATGACACATTTTCATATCAGAAATTAAGGATGGGCCTCAAAATACATTTTCATAATACCAGCAACCGTAAAGAAACACCATTCAATGACATTCAATGATCTCTTATTCTTCAGTAGCAAGTTCATTTCTATAACTTACCTCTTTTTATTCTTGCTTCCTTAATTTCTTCACAGAGTTTATTAAATTCTGGATCCAATTCAGCTGCAATGATGGCATGCGCAGTGTCCTTCAGGGTACAAGCCCTGTGCCTAATTATTTTATCTGTTAAAAAGTTGGTATACATTTATTATACATACAAGTGAAATAACATGAACAAAGGGCATCTTAAAAAGAAAAGGAACACAAACATTTAAATAAAACTGTGACTGCAACGAGAAGCCTGGGCACCTCAACGAAGAGCAGCCCCCCGCTTGCCACAACTAGAAAAAGCCCACACACAGCAACGCACTCAACACAGCCAACAAAAATTTTTTTAAAAAGACTTTATCAAAATAATTAATTAATTAATTAATTAATTTTAAAAACTGAAAAGCATTTCTAGGCAGGAAGCAAGCTCATTTAAATGATGAGCAAAAAATAAATATAATAAGTTAATCAAGTTGACAATCCTCTGAGAACTATACTTTTAGAACTTCAAAGTACTAAGCCTACTTAACAAATCATTACCTCAAAGATACGGCTTTATTTTATATTTTTCAAAAATGTATGACATTCAATAAAAAATTTTAAAAGATTTACAGGATATTCACCATATGTCCAGCACCAGAGCTACCATACTGAGATTTCAGAAAACCTTACATAATTTTCTCCATGAGACAAAACTGGTCAAAACTATGCTAAAGTAAGGGTGACTGATTAAAAAGTTGTGACAGAAACAGACAAATACAATAAGGCACTCTAAGATAAGAATGCAAGATGACATAAATTGCAGGTAGATCTAGAAGTGCATACTCTGTTCTAGGTAAACTATACCTAAAATTGGTACTAAAAGAAGAGTCTCTGCTTTACATTAACAGAGAAGTCCTCATTAACTAAAAACACGCATAAACAGTGCTCCCTAGAGCTGTGCAACTCCAAGATATTAAAAGTCAAGTTAATATATCAAGGTCACTTAATTTGTAACAATTTAGCACTAGCGTCTAAGTCACAAAATAACATCTGCTTTTTCATCTCTAGTAAAGACAAAAAGTATAAAGATGTATTTTATTTATAACTTTTCTTATTAGAAAGTCTAATAGTTCACTGTAGAAATCTTATAAAAACAAACATGCAGCACTCAAAAAGCAACCCACTGGTATATTTCCTTCCAATGTATTTTCTCTAAACTTTCACTCAATAAATATTGTCAACTGTACCAAGAAGTAAGTCAGGTGATGGCTACACAGTCGTGAACAAAACAGACAGGTCTCCACTTTCAAGGAGCTTTTCAGAATAGTATAGGAAAGAGGTATTTTACCAAATAATCTCATATACACATATAAACACCTCCTACCCCTCCCTCAACCCCCAAAAAACCTGTAACAGCTATGATGAAAATCTACAGGATACTGGGGTGGATACCAATTTTGAATGGGCAAGTCAGGAAAGACTCCTCTGAATTAGTGGCATTTAAGCTGAGACTTAAAGCATGCACTGGGGTAGCCACTGACAAAGGGAAAAACCACTGCAGGTTCAGAAAATACCACGTGAGAAAGTTCTGGAGTAAAAAGATCGTGGAGATTTTAAGAAACTGAAAGGTAGCCTATGTGATTAGAACACAATAAGCAAGAGGCAAACGGGAATCTGACCATATTGAAAGGATTTTACATCTTATCCCAAGAGCAATGAAAAGTCATTGAAAAGATCCAAGCAGAGAAATTACATGATTTAAATGCCCATCTTTGAAAGATCTCTCTGGCTGTTCCCTAGAGACTGGATTGAGAGGGTCAGGCATAAAACCAGGGAGTATAATCGGAAGGCTCTTTTTAGTGAAAAGAGAAGGGAGAACTGAACCAGGTAATGGTGGTGGTAGTGAAGGAAAGGAAGACTACAGCTTTGAAATGTGTTCTCAATGACACAACTTGGTGGTAAAACAGGGGATGAGATATGCATCAAGGAAGATTCCCTAGCTTCCTGCATGAAAAATGGGAGGATGGAAGTACCACATACAAAAATAAAAATTAAAAAAAAAAGGAAAAAAAAATCCTAGAGAATAAATAGAAAGGAAGTAGGAAAAGAAGTTAGAGATATGTGCTAGTTTAAAGACTTTAGTTTTGACATGACTAAAAAATATCCAAGAGAATCTGAGCCACGATGGCAGAGTAGAAGGACGTGCTCTCACTCCCTCTTGTGAGAACACCAGAATCACAACTAGCTGCTGGACAATCATCCACAGGACGACACTGGAACTCGGCAAAAAAGATACCCCACATCCGAAGACAAGGGAGAAGCCACAATGAGACGGTAGGAGCGGTGCAATCACAGTAAACTCAAATCCCATAACTGCTGGGTGGGTGACTCACAGACTGGAGAACACTTATACCACAGAAGTCCACCCACTGGAGTGAAGGTTCTGACTCCCACGTCAGGTTCCCAAACTGGGGGTCTGGCAACGGGAGGAGGAATTCCTAGAGAATCAGACTTTGAAGGCTAGTGGGATTTGATTGCAGGACTTCGACAGGACCGGGGAAAACAGAGACTCTACTCTTGGAGGGCACACACAAAGTAGTGTGTGCATCAGGACCCACGGGATGGAGCAGTGACCCCATAGGAGACTGAACCAGACCTACCTGCTAGTGTTGGAGGGTCTCCTGCAGAGGCAGGGGGTGGCTGTGGCTCACCGTGGGGACAAGGACACTGGCAGCAGAAGTTCTGGGAACTACTCCTTGGCATGAGCCCTCCTAGAGTCCGCCATTAGCCCCACCAAAGAGCCCGGGTAGGCTCCAGTGTTGGGTTGCCTCAGGCCAAACAACCAAAAGGGAGGGAACCCAGCCCCACCCATCAGCAGTCAAGGGATTAAAGTTTTACTGAGCTCTGCGCACCAGAGCAACAGTCAGCTCTACCCACCACCAGTCCCTCCCATCAGGAAATTGCACAAGCCTCTTAGATAGCCTCATCCACCAGAGGGCAGACAGCAGAAGCAAGAAGAACTACAATCCTGTAGCCTGTGGAACAAAAAACCACATTCACAGAAAGACAGACAAGATGAAAAGGCAGAGGGCTATGTACCAGATGAAGGAACAAGAAAAAACCCCAGAAAAACAACTAAATGAAGTGGAGATAGGCAACCTTCCAGAAAAAGAATTCAGAATAATGATAGTGAAGATGATCCAGGACCTCGGAAAAAGAATGGAGGCAAAGATCGAGAAGATACAAGAAATGTTTAACAAAGACCTCGAAGAATTAAAGAACAAACAAACAGAGATGAACAATACAACAACTGAAATGAAAACTACACTAGAAGGAATGAATAGCATAATAACTGAGGCAGAAGAACAGATAAGTGACCTGGAAGACAGAATGATGGAATTCACTGCTGAGGAACAGAATAAAGAAAAAAGAATGAAAAGAACTGAAGACAGCCTAAGAGAACTCTGGGACAACATTAAACGCAACAACATTCGCATTATAGGGGTCCCAGAAGGAGAAGAGAGAGAGAAAGTTCCTGAGAAAATATCTGAAGAGATTATAGTCGAAAACTTCCCTAACATGGGAAAGGAGATAGCCACCCAACTCCAGGAAGCACAGAGAGTCCCATACAGGATAAACCCAAGGAGAAACATGCCGAGACACATAGTAATCAAACTGACAAAAATTAAAGACAAAGAAAAATTATTGAAAGCAGCAAGGGAAAAACGACAAATAACATACAAGGGAACTCCCATAAGGTTAACAGCTGATTTCTCAGCAGAAATTCTACAAGCCAGAAGGGAGTGGCATGATATACTTAGTGATGAAAGGGAAGAACCTACAACCAAGATTACTCTACCCGGCAAGGATCTCATTCAGATTCGGCAAGGATCTCATTCAGATTCGATGGAGAAATCAAAAGCTTTACAGACAAGCAAAAGCTAAGAGAATTCAGCACCACCAAACCAGCTCTGCAACAAATGCTAAAGGAACTTCCCTAAGGGGGAAACACAAGAGAAGAAAAGGACCTACAAAAACAAACCCAAAACAATTAAGAAAATGGTCATAGGAAGATACATATCGATAATTACCTTAAACATGAATGGATTAAATGCTCCAACCAAAAGACACAGGCTTGCTGAATGGATACAAAAACAAGACCCATATATATGCTGTCTACAAGACACCCACTTCAGACCTAGGGACACATACAGACTGAAAGTGAGGGGATGGAAAAAGATATTCCATGCAAATGGAAATCAAAAGAAAGCTGGAGTAGCAATACTCATATCAGATAAACAGACTTTAAAATAAAGAATGTTACAAGAGACAAGGAAGGACACTACATAATGATCAACGGATCAATCCAAGAAGAAGATAACAATTATAAATATATATGCACCCAACATAGGAGCACCTCAATACATAAGGCAACTGCTAACAGCTGTAAAGGAGGAAATCGACACTAACACAATAATAGTGTGGGACTTTAACACCTCACTTACACCAATGGACAGATCACCCAAAATGAAAATAAATAAGGAAACAGAAGCTTTAAATGACACAATAGACCAGATAGATTTAATTGATATTTATAGGACATTCCATCCAAAAACAGATTACACTTTCTTCTCAAGTGTGCACGGAACATTCTCCAGGATAGATCCCATCTTGGGTCACAAATCAAGCCTCAGTAAATTTAAGAAAATTGAAATCATATCAAGCGTCTTTTCTGACCACAACGCTATGAGATTAGAAACTAATTACAGAGAAAAAAAGTAAAAAACACAAACACATGGAGGCTAAACAATACATTACTAAATAACCAAGAGATCACTGAAGAAATCAAAGAGGAAATCAAAAAATACCTAGAGACAAATTACAATGAAAGCACGACGATCCAAAACCTATGGGATGCAGCAAAAGCAGTTCTAAGAGGGAAGGTTATAGGTATACAAGCCTACCTCAAGAAACAAGAAAAATCTCAAGTAAACAATCTAACCTTACACCTAAAGGAACTAGAGAAAGAAGAACAAACAAAACCCAAAGTTAGCAGAAGGAAAGAAATCATCAAGATCAGAGCAGAAATAAATGAAACAGAAACAAAGAAAACAATAGCAAAGATCAAGAAAACTAAAAGCTGGTTCTTTGAGAAGATAAACAAAATTGATAAACCATTAGCCAGACTCATCAGGAAACAGAGGGAGAGGACTCAAGTCAATAAACTTAGAAATGAAAAAGGAGAAGTTACGACAGACACAGCAGAAATACAAAGCATCCTAAGAGACTACTACAAGCAACTCTATGCCAATAAAATGGACAACCTGGAAGAAATGGACAAACTTTTAGAAAGTTATAACCTTCCAAGACTGAACCCGGAAGAAACAGAAAATATGAACAGACCAATCATGAGTAATGAAATTGAAACTGTGATTAAAAAATCTTCCAACAAACAAAAGTCCAGGACCAGATGGCTTCACAGGTGAATTCTATCCAACATTTAGAGAAGAGCTAACACCCATCCTTCTCAAACTCTTCCAAAAAACTGCGGAGGAAGGAACACTCCAAAACTCATTCTATGAGGCCACCATCACCCTGATACCAAAACCAGACAACGATACTACAAAAAAAGAAAATTACAGACCAATATCACTCATGAATATAGATGCAAAAATCCTCAACAAAGTACTAGCAAACAGAATCCAACAACACATTAAAAGGATCATACACCATGATCAAGTGGGATTTATCCCAGGGATGCAAGGATTCTTCAATATACACAAATCAATCAATGTGATACACCATATTAACAAATTGAAGAATAAAAACCATATGATCATCTCAATAGATGCAGAAAAAGCTTTTGACAAAATTCAACACCCATTTATGATAAAAACTCTCCAGAAAATGGGCATAGAGGGAACCTACCTCAACATAATAAAGGCCATATACGACAAACCCACAGCAAACATCATTCTCAATGGTGAAAAACTGAAAGCATTTCCTCTAAGATCAGGAACGAGACAAGGATGTCCACTCTCACCACTATTATTCAACGTAGTTTTGGAACTCCTAGCCACGGCAATCAGAGAAGAAAAAGAAATAAAAGGAATACAGATTGGAAAAGAAGAAGTAAAACTGTCACTGTTTGCAGATGACATGATACTATACATAGAGAATCCTAAAGATGCCACCAGAAAACTACTAGAGCTAATCAATGAATCTGGTAAAGTTGCAGGATACAAAATTAATGCACAGAAATCTCTTGCATTCCTATACACTAATGATGAAAAATCTGAAAGAGAAATTAAGGAAACACTCCCATTTACCATTGCAACAAAAAGAATAAAATACCTAGGAGTAAACCTACCTGGGGAGACAAAAGACCTGTATGCAGAAAACTATTAGACACTGATGAAAGAAATTAAAGATGATATCAACAGATGGAGAGATATACCATGTTCTTGGATTGGAAGAATCAATATTGTGAAAATGACTATACTACCCAAAGCAATCTACAGATTCAATGCAATCCCGATCAAATTACCAATGGCATTTTTTACGGAACTAGAACAAAAAATCTTTAAATTTGTATGGAGACACAAAAGACCCCAAATAGCCAAAGCAGTCTTGAGGGAAAAAAACGGAGCTGGAGCAATCAGACTCCCTGACTTCAGACTCTACTACAAAGCTACAGTCATCAAGACAATATGGTACTGGCACAAAAACAGAAACATAGATCATAGGAACAAGATAGAAAGCCCAGAGATAAACCCAGGCACCTATGGTCAATTAACCTATGACAAAGGAGGCAAGGATATACAATGGAGAAAAGACAGTCTCTTCAGTAAGTGGTGCTGGGAAAACTGGACAGCTACATGTAAAAGAATGAAATTAGAACACTCCCTAACACCATACACAAAAATAAACTCAAAATGAATTACAGACCTAAATGTAAGACTGGACACTATAAAACTCTTAGAGGAAAACATAGGAAGAACACTCTTTGACATAAATCACAGCAAGATCTTTTTTGATCCACCTCCTAGAGTAATGGAAATAAAAACAAAAACAAATGGGACCTCATGAAACTTCAAAGCTTTTGCACAGCCAAGGAAACCATAAACAAGACAAAAAGACAACCCTCAGAATGGGAGAAAATATTTGCAAACAAATCAACGGACAAAGGATTAATCTCCAAAATATATAAACAGCTCATGCAGCTCAATATTAAGAAAACAAACAACCCAATGCAAAAATGGGCAGAAGACCTAAATAGACATTTCTCCAAAGAAGACATACAGATGGCCAACAAGCACATGAAAAGCTGCTCTACATCACTAATTATTAGAGAAATGCAAATCAAAACTACAATGAGGTATCACCTCACACTAGTTAGAATGGGCATCATCAGAAAATCTACAAACAACAAATGCTGGAGAGGGTGTGGAGAAATGGGAACCCTCCTGCACTGTTGGTGGGAATGTAAATTGATACAGCCACTATGGAGAACAGTATGGAGGTTCCTTAAAAAACTAAAAAATAGAATTACCATATGATCCAGCAATCCCACTACTGGGCATATACCCAGAGAAAACCATAATTCAAAAAGACACATGCACCCCAGTGTTCACTGCAACACTATTTACAATAGCCAGGTCATGGAAGCAACCTAAATGCCCACTGACAGATGAATGGATAAAGATGATGTGGTACATATGTATAATTGAATATTACTCAGCCATTAAAAGGAACGAAATTGGGTCATTTGTTGAGACGTGGATGGATCTAGAGACTGTCATACAGAGTGAAGTAAGTCAGAAAGAGAAAAACAAATATCGTATATTAACGCATATATGTGGAAACTAGAAAAATGGTACAGATGAACCGGTTTGCAGGACAGAAATTGAGACACAGATGTAGAGAACAAACGTATGGACACTAAGGGGGGAAAGCGGCAGGGGGTGGTGGTGGTGGTGTGATGAATTGGGAGATTGGGACTGCCATGTATACACTGATGTGTAAGATACTGGTGACTAATAAGAACCTGCTGTATAAAAAAATAAAGTTAAAAAATTTAAAAAAAAAAATCCAAGTGGAGATATCATGTAGGCAAATGAATATAGATCTCGACAATTTATGACCAAAAGCCACAATGTGTAATCTGTATTTACTGTTTAAAATTTTGTACTTCCCTAAGCCTTAAAAAAAAGAAAAAAGATTATGGCATAAGAGACATATAATAAACTGCACATATTTAAAGTATACATTGTGATATGCTTTGACATAAGTACAAATCCATAACATCATCATTATATCAAGATAATGAATATATCCACCATCACCAAAAGTCTCCTTGTGCCCCTCTGTCATCCTTCCTTTCACTCTTTCCACAACCCTCCATTCCCAGGGAACCACAGGTCTGTCTACTGGTACCACAGATTACTTCATATTTTCTAGAATTATGTACACTATAATATATGTTGAATCGCATATATATTCTCTATATATTAATGTGTATATAATTCTAACATATTTATAAATACATATATAAATGGGGTTATAAAGAATATATTCTTTTTTTGTCTGTATTCTTTTACTTGACATAATTATTTTGACATTAATACCTATTGTTTTATATAATATTGTATAGCAAGTACACTTCAATTAAAAATTAATTTTTAAAAAAATAATAAAAATACCTATTGTATTGTATGCATCAACACTCCATTCCTTTTTATTGCTGAGTAATATTTCACTATTGGATATAACACAATTTATTTATCCATTCACATGTTAATGGACATTAGGGATGGTTCTGGGTTTTGGCAATTATCAACAATGTTACATAAATGTTCATGAACAAGTCTTTATATGGACATATGTTTTCATTTCCCTTGAGTTAATATTTAAGAGTGGAATGGCTAGCTCAACAATGGGTGTATGTATGTTTAACAATCTTAAAACTGCCAAGCTTTTTCAAAGTTGTACCATTATATATTCCTACCAGCAGTGCACCACAGTTCCAGTTCCTCCACATCCTTGGTCAACACTTGGTATGATTAGTCTTTTTAATTTTAGACATTCTTATAGGTGTTTAGTGGTATCTCATTATGCTTTTGATTTGCATTTTGTTTAAGATTAATGAAGTTGCGTATACCTTCATGTTCTTATTTTCCCTCTGTATATCATCTTTGGTGAAGTGTCTTCAAATCTTATACCTATTATTTTAATTGGGTTGTTTTCTTATTATTAAATTTTTTTAATAAACTTATTTATTTATTTATTTATTTTGGGGGCTAGTATTGTAGTTCCATAAATACAACTGAGTTTTGTATATTGATCTTGTATCCTGCAACCTCACTAAACACACCTGCTAGTTCTAACAGTGTCTTTGCAAATTCCATAGGATTTTCTCTGTAGACATCATGTTGTCTACAAATGAAGATAGTTTTACTTCTTCATTCCCAAACTAGATACCTCTTATTTCTTTTTCTTACCTTACTGCACTTTCTGGAACCTTCAGTATAATGTTGGGTAGAAGTGGCAAAAGTGGACATCTTTGCCATGTTCTTGATCTTAAGGGGAAGCATTTAGTCTTCGGTCATTAAGTATGATGTGAACTGTAGGCTTTTTCTTCATGTCCTTAATCAGACTGAGGATGGTCCTTTCTACTCCTCGTTTGCTTACACTTTGTACTCAGGAATACCTACTGGATTTGTCAAATGCTTTTGTGCACTAACTGAGATAATCACTTCTTAGTCTGTTAATACAGTGACTTGCATCGATTGGTTTTCAAATTTTAAACCAATCTTGCATTCCTTGCATATTGAAGCAGGAATAAACCCTACTTAATCACAAGGTATTATCTTTTTAACATATTGGATATAACTTGCCAAAATTTTATGTTCATGAGGGATACAGGTCTATAGTTTATTTGGTCTTTTTTTTTTCCCCCCTTGTAATATCTTTTTCAGAGTAATGCTAACTTTATAGACTAGGTTGGAAAGAATTCTCTCCACTTCAATTTTCTGGAAAAGTTTGTGTAGAACTGGTATTATTTTTTTCCCTAAATGTTCAGTAAAATCAACCAGTGAAGGCATCCAGGCCTAAAGTTTTCTTAATGGGAATGTTTTTAACTGTTAGTTCAATTTCTTTAATAGAAAAAGAATTACCTATTCACATTATACATTTCTTCTTTCATGAGCTTTTTTTTTTTGTCTTTCAACAAATTTATCCAATTTACTGAAGTTGTCAAGTGTATTGGCATAAAGCTGTTCATAAAGTTCCCTTACTGTTCTCTTAATATCTGTAGAATATGTAGTAATGTTACCTCCTTCATTCTTGTTAATGGTAATTTGTGACTTCTCGTTATCCTGACCAGCTCCACTGGAGATTTATCAATTACCAATCTTCTAAAAGAACCAGCTTTGCATTTCCTTGGTTTTCTCAATTTTTTTTCCTGTTTACTATTTTATTGATCTGTTCAGATCTTTATTATTTCCTTTCTTTTGCTTACTTTGGGTTTCATTTGCTCTCTGTTTCCTAGTTTCTCAAGTTGGGAGTTCAGATCAGTTATTTGAGACTTTTCTTCTTTTCTAATTTAAGTATTTAGTGCTATAAATTTCCACCTAAGTAATGCATTAGCTGCACCTCATAAGTTTTTATATTTTCATTTTATCCACTTAAATAATTTTTAAACTTCTCTTTTGATTTCTTCCTTGATCCATGGAGTTATTTAGAAGTGTGGTATTTAGTTTCCAAATATCTTTTCCAAATAACCTTTTGTTATTGATTTCTAATTTAATTCCATTGTGGTCAAAGAACATACTTTGTATGATTTGAATCCTTTTATATTTAATAAGACTCATTCTGTGGCCCAGAATATGTTCTATCTTGGTGAACATTCCAGTACACTTGAAAATAATGTGTATATATGTTGCCATTGGGAAAAGTGTTCTATAAATATCACTTAGATAAAGTTGATGGATAGGGTTGTTCAAGTCTTCTATATCTTTACTGACTTTCTGTATACTAGCCTTATCTAGTTTTAAGAGAGGGATAATAAAAGTCTCCAAGAAATTACAAATTTCTCTATTTTTCCTTGCAGTTCTATCAATTTTTGCTTCATGAATTTTAAAGCTCTGTTATCAGAAGCAATAAATATTTAGAATTATCATGTGTACTTGATAACTGTGAAATAATCTTCTTTAACCCAGGTATCTTTGGCCTGAAATCAACTTTGATATTTATATAATCACTCCAACTTGGTATGATTATGGTATTTCATGCTTTTAATCTATTTGTAGCTTTATATTTAAAGTGGGTTTCTTGTATAAAAAAACAAAATACTAATTCAAAAAGATATGCACCCCAATGTTAATAGCAGCATTATTTACAATAGCCAAGACACAGAAGCAACGTAAGTGTCCATCAACAGATGAATGGATAAGGAAGAGGATATATATATATACATACATATATATATATATACACACACACACAGAAAATATATATATATATATATATATATATATGGACTACTCAGCCATTAAAAAAATGAAATTTTGCAATTTATGACAATATGAATAGACCTGTAGGGTATTATGTTTAGTGAAATGAGTCAGAGAAAGACAAATACTGTATGTTATCAGTTATATGTCGAATCTAAAAAATAAAACAAACAAATGAATATAACAAACCAGAAACAGACTCACAGATATAGAGAACTAGTGGTTACCAGTGAAGAGAGGGAAGGGGGAGAGACAAGATAAGGGTAGGGGATTAAGAGGTACAAACTACTATGTACAAAATAAGTATGCTACAGGATATAATGTACAGCAAAGGGAATATAGCCAATATTTTATATAACTTTAAATGGAGTATAATCTCTAAGAATTTTGAATCATTATGTTGTATAATACTATAAATCAGCTATGCCTCAATTTTTAAAAAAGTAGATGGGAGGTAAATGAATGAATGAATAAGTTTTTTTAAAAAATAACCTTAAATAAACAAACAAGAAAGTGGGTTTCTTGGAAAGGAACCTCATTAGTGCAGTAGGCAGAGTGTCAGTCTCATCAAGTGGGTTTCTTGTAGGGAGCATATGGTTGGGTCTTGCTTTTTTATCCAAAAGACATTCTCTGCCTTTATTTGTGATGTTCAAGCCAGGTATCAGCAAGTTTTCCTGTATAAGGCCAGAGAGTAAATATCTTAGGTTTCTCAAGCCATAAGGTCTCTGGCAAGTATTCAAAGCAGCCCCTGTAGCATAAAAGCAGCCCTAGACAACATGTAAACAAAGGGGCATGCCTGTGTTCCAACTATGAAAACTTCATTTACAAAACCAGGCAGTCAGTTTGACTGTAGTTTGTTGATCCCTGGTTTAGCGGATCATTTGGTTTTTATATAATTTATGTGATTATTAATATGCTTGCTATTTACTTTCTACTTGTCCCACATGCTCTTTGTTCCCTTTTTCCTCTTTTTTCTCACTTCTTTTGGATTGTGTACATTTTTATGATCCAGTTTTTCTCCTTGTTGGTTTATCACCTCTAACTATTTGCTACACTACTGCTAGCCCTATATAAACATCAAGGAATATTCCCTCTCTTTCTCCGGCCTCAGGTAGTTTCCTCACACATATGTGCTGATCATTATTCAGCTAGCTAAAGACTGGAGGAGGCTCTTCTGCAGATCTCCAGAGTGCTCTCTCTGTGCAGCTTTCTCCTTCCTGGTACTCTGCCCTGAGAACTTGATCCACACTTTGGCCTCCTTACATTCCCAGCAATTCAGGGAGACTTCCAGGCTCCGCCTGGCTTCTTCCTTCCCGTACCACACAGTCTGGAAGCTATCCAGGCAACTATAGTGCTCAACTTGTTAGTTTCCCATCCTTCACAGATCATTTCCATCGTTTCCTGATATCCAATGTCTTCAAAATTGTTTTTTCAAATATTTTGTTCAGTTTTTTTTTCCCACTGTTTCAGGCAGAAGGGGAAATTCAGTCCCTTTTAATCCATCTTAGCCAGAATCAGAAGTCTCCTGATATTTTAAAACATTCTTTGAAAACCAAATTTTAATGGTTATGTGACAATCCAAAGAAAGATGAACCTTAATTTTTCAAAATTATTGCTCTATTGTTGGAAGTTTAAAGTTCCTTCAAATTCTAACCACTACAAACAAAAAACTACAATGAACACCCTGAGAAGGAGCTATGCTTTCAAGCTGATATTTGTAGCCCAGGCAACTTTCTGCCACTGGCTTTCCATTTCAGCTTGAAAAAAGCTAAAAAAAAAAGTAAAATTAAATGTAAAGGTCATGTATCTAGCACATTATACTCTAAAATAACTCAGTGATCTTTCTTTTTGTTTTTCTTTAAACACATGCTTCCCACCCACATTCCATCCCCAATTAAAGGGGGGAGAAGAATGAATGAATGAATGAATTAAGAAAAGAATTCCATAAAAATTTCCCACTGGTCTGAAGGACAAGGAATTTATTCTAAAGAGCATCTGTGGGGACTTCCCTGGTGGCAAAGTGGTTAAGAATCCGCCTGCCAATGCAGGGGACACAGGGTCGGATCCTGGTCTGGGAAGATCCCACATGTCACGGAGCAACTAAGCCCACGTGCCACAACTTCTGAAGCCCACGCACCTAGAGCCCGTGCTCCACAACAAGAGAGAAGCCACCACAATGAGAAGCCCGTGCACCGCAACGAAGAGTAGCCCCTGCTCGCTGCAACTAGAGAAAACCAGTGCTCAGCAACAAACACCTGACACAGCCAAAAAAAAAAAAAAAAAAAATTAATAACAAGAAGTTTTTTTAAAAATAAAGAGCATCTGTAGGAATTCCCTGGCAGTCCAGTGGATAGGACTCCATGCTTTCACTGCTTAGGGCCCAGGTTCAACCCCTGGTCAGGGAACTGAGGTCCCACAAGCCACACAGAGTGGCCTAAATAAATAAATAAATAAATAAATAAATAAATAAATAAATAAATAGCATCTGCATCTGACAAGGTAATGCTTTTTACATATGCCTATCATTAAAATTCTTTTTAATCATTCTTAGCTTAGAACAGTGTCTAAGTTTATACATAGCACAGAACTGTAAGCTCACAGATTAAAATTAGAAGACATGTCCATATCTTGGATCTTCATCTTTTTTGATGGGTAGGCCAGTCATCCTGGATCTTATAAGCTTGTGATAAAGGTGGAAAAGTATACATGTACACCATTTTGTATGTAGTTGTTCAGAGACCCTCTCATGGCCACCAGACTTAAATTCCTTGCTTTAAAGTTATACACGAATAACAGCTACATATTTACCACCAGTTCTTTTATTTTGTCTCATACGTTAAAATCTTAAGATTCTCCAGATCCATGAAATTTAAAAGTAACATAAGCATAGCAGAAAAACCCCATACATACTGGCTTTGAAGTTAAGACAGACCACAGTCCATTCAGTTGTGCCATATAATATTTGTGGGTTTGTTCACAAATTACACAAGCTCTCTGAGACCCAATCTCCTTATAGCTATAAAATAAAGATATTACCACCTAGCTTTGCCTTCAATAAAAAGTAATGGCTATCAGAATAAACTGAGAAGTATTAATAAAATTAATACAGTCACTGCTTTTATGAAGGTAACAATTATTTCAACGTGTCTACGTTTCTTTTGTATTTTGGTGAACAGAAGTGTACTAGCTGGGTTTTTTTCAACAAAACTATTAAGAAAGATTAATAATATTTTTTTTAAAACTGATTTTTATGGGATGATTTTTCATCCTAAATCATTTCATAAATAAGAAATTTTACTGTATTTACTGGTTCATATCTGCATTATGTTATTATGTCTCCATTTTATAATTTCTACGTACTCTGAGACTCCTTCAGTTAGTATCTAAGAAGAGGACAATTCATAAAATTTACTCACTGGTCGCATTTATTAAGAATATGCTCCATACAAGATGTCTATACGGACCCTGTTCTCAATCAGCTTAGAGTCTAAAATACAGGATAAGGATATGTAAATAAGTAATCACTCCAGGGAAAAAAGGAAAGGAATAAGTGTCTCAGAAAAGTTACATAGTGTTACGATTCCAAGACGAAGGGATTACCGGTAACTGGACGGAAATCGGAAAAAACTTTCATGAGCGTAGCATTTCATATTCCTTGAAGGATAAGTGGGATTTTAAAAGATAAGCATGGTTTTGAAATGATGCACTAGGTTTTCTTGTATATAACTTACATCTCAACGAAACTGATTTAAAAAGAAAGAATGAAAAACAGAAAGAAGAAAGAAAGAACGAATGTACACACTCTCAGCAGAGGCAACACATTTAACAAAGGTACTGGAAGCGCCAACAGTAAGACTGCGACTTAAATTGAGAATTGGGACCCATATTCCCTCGAGGAGGGGTCCTTCTAGGCTGCCCTCTCTTTTCATTCTGTATACTGCCTATGTGATCTCACTCACCCCTATACACTTATGACTCCAACCAGGTCTCTTACTCAAACTTCTATCTCTGAACCCCCATATACAACTACTACACAATGTCTGCATTTTATCTGGGTGTACCAGAGGTAACTTGCATTAACACATCCAAAATTAAACTTAGCATACTGCCCATAAACCTGTTCCTCCATTGGTTTACTTGTCAGATTCCTAACACCCAGACCACAAAAACTCAGATGTCATTCTAGATTTCTGTTGGTCATACATAATTGGTTGGTCACTAAGCCCCCTATAGTTCAATCTATGTTGCCAAAGCAAGTGAATCTTTTTTTTTTTTTTGGCCGTGCCACGCAGCTTGTGGGATCTTAGTTCCCTGACCAGGGACTGAACCTGGGCCCCAGCAGTGAACGCGCTGAGTCCTAACCACTGGACTGCCAGGGAATTCCCCGCAAGTGAATCTTAATTGGTCTTCCAACCTCCATCTCATCGTTCCCTTGACCTTTAATACTGCCTATAATACTATACTCTGAAATGCAAATCAAATCAAATCACTTTCTGTCTCAAAACCACCCAGTGGCCCCTTATCATCTAGAGAATTAACTCTGAAATCCTTACACAGGATCAAATGAAGATAGGGAACTCACTATGACATTTACTTATCTGCAGGACTCCCCGCTAAGAAGCCTTTAGGCATCTCTCAGGCCAGAGCTGCATATCTCCAGCACTGAACACAATTTACACACAGAAAATACTTCATAAATGCTCAGTAAATGGAGATTCAGTGAGTAGAGAAGTGAATGAATTTCTCACTACTCCTCCACAGACACTCTACTTTCCAGCCATATTCTCTTTTTTTTATACCTTTGTACACTACTTTTCTCGGCCTAAAATGAATGCCCTTTTTAATCCTGTTCATCTCCAGTGTCTTCTCCTCTGTGCTCTACTCACACTGTACATATACCTAATACACACCTTATGAAACTGCATTACAATCGTCTGCTGCTGCCTCAAGACAAAATTCAAAATCGCCACCTCTATGCTATCTCTACACCTTAATAATCTATTACAATTACCTATAGTTAGATATTTGTCATTCCTATAAAACAGTGCGTTTCTAGATAGGAGGGATTGTGGCTTATTTATTAACTGTTATGGGCTGAACTGTGTTCTTCCCCAAAATTCATATGTTGAGACTATAAACCCCCCAATATCTCAGAATGTGACTGTATTTGGAGTAGAGACTTTAAAGAAGTCATCAAGGTAAAAGAAAGTCATAAGAGTAGGCCCTAATCTAATCTGATTTGCGTACTTATAAGGAGATGAAATTTGGACACACACAAGAGACACCAGGGGTGCATGGACACAAAGAAAAGACCATGTGAGGACACGGCAAGATGGTAGCCTCCGAAAACAAAGGAAAGAGGCTTCAGAGGAAACCAAATCTGCCGACACCTTGATTTTGGACTTTTAGCCTCCAGAACTATGGGTAAATCAATTTCTGTTGCTTAAGCCACGCAGTCTGTGGTATTTTGTTAAGGAAGTCCTAGCAAATTAATACTATAACATATAGCATAATGTCTGTCACATAGTAGTTATTCAATATGTATTACTGATCTGAATACCTCCATCTCAAGAGGCAAGGGCTGTCACAGTACTCTAAGCACTCAGCTCGGTAACAGCACATGATACTTACAAATACTAATAGAAAATATGAATGAGTTTGACTGAAGCATAGCCCTAGAGGGCTCCAAAAGCTGGGGTGAATCTGTGAGCTTTATTCCTAAACAACTGGTACAAAACAGAAGATTTTGAGAATACTACAAGACTAGGGCTGAAATTTCATCAAAATCAGCTAAATGAGGGTATGTATGTGAATGCACTTGAGGGCTAGAGGGGGCATGTGGTACAAGACAAAGAATGGGGAACAGTTAAACATAAAATATATCACATATTTATAAGATAATAATTAGGATCAAATATCTGATACTAGTCACATTTAGAACCTACAAACTAAAACTCTTCTGGCTAACATATTTAATTTTTGTCCACTTTATCCTCAAGGGAGAATCTGGGTAAACACTTAGACAACATGTACAGCTTCCAGAATGTTGGCTTTTGTCTTCTATGTACATGCTAGTTTTTTTCCCCAAATGGCCAAGTGTTCTGCAAAACAGAACACTGTAAGCTTTCAAATACTCATGGGAACTTGTAAAAGTAATACAACATTCATGTAATTTCCACTTGCTACACAACAGACCCTGAGGTTATTTTCCTAATACATAACAAGTTGTTCTGTTGCTAAGAAGAAAAAAAGGGCTCTTGACTGAAGATATGAAAAAATCTGAACAGAGCCGAAATCATGCTTTTGAATTATATGACACTTTTTGCATCTAAAACAGTGAAGAAATAAAGTTACAAGTGTATCATGTCAACTCTAACTGTGAGATAGAGCCATATTCTTTCATTATACAACTGCATTCTGTAGTAAAAGGTTATTATGCACCAGAAATCATTGCTTCTTTCATAAAAGCAATATTATTTCAATGTGGTTATAATTAAGTTACACAGGGCGGGGTGGGGGGAGAATCTGGATTGACCCTTTCTACTGGCTTTTTCTAACCGCTCAAATTCATTTTTCACTATCAGTCCCTAGATTTGTTCCAAAATAGGATTAAATTTTAAATGTGGTCCATACTAATAAGCACAAAGTACAAAGGGTCATTCTAAAGCAAATACGTAGGTACACACTAAGGAAACAACTTATAACAAATTAAAGCATAATTTAAATAATAATGATAACAAGAATAAATATATGAATGACTAAACTTTATGGAATACTTCTCACATCTCAGGCACTATGCTAAGGGCCTAACATATTCAAGTTGAACCACATGAAAATGGCAATTTCATAAGGTTTAACCTAACACATTTTCTCATCTAATCCTTACAACTACCCAGTGACAAGAGTACTCTAATTATCCCTATTTGCAGATAAGGGAACTAAAATTTAGAGGACTTAACTTGATCAAGTTAAAGAACTAGGAAATAAAACTGGGACTGAAGCCTAGGTGTACGTCCAAAGCCCAGGCTCTCCTTACCTACTGCACAGTTTCAGTAACCTCTATGTCTTGAAAAACTAACAGGATGAGAGTGTAGGCACTCAAGTACTCTCACACACTGCTCAAGGTCACTATATAGACACCTGTGCAACTGTACCTTCACCAAGAACGCAGCAAGGGAATCAAAGGAGACTGACATCCAGCCCATTCTTTACTAGCCAAACTGTGGCCCTGTTGCAGATGCCATCTACACTGAAAAGGAGATTCTCTCAGTCACACAAAACTGCTATATTGGTTAACAAGTGACCCTGATGCTGCTAGAAGAAGATTTTTTAAATTGTGAGTAAATGTTAACAACACAGTTTAAAAGCCTTAAAAGAGATTATTATACAATCTTTGATCCAGAAATTTCACTTCAAGGAATTTATCTTCAGGAAATAATTAAGGATATACATAAAATTTATGCCATATTCATCAGTGTTATAATAGAGAAAAAAGCTAAAAAATCTAATATGTCCAACAATAGGGTAGTAGCTACTATAATACATCCATATGATAAAAATTATGTGGTAAAAATACATTAACTCATAACCTTTTCACAAAATATTACATGAATGAAAATGTTTACAAAAGTTATATTTTCATTTTAGTAAAAATATTATTCATACATGTATTTCATATATAATATCTGTGCATGTGTATGTGTGACAGAGAGAGAGAGCGAGAGGGAGGGAGGGAGGGAGGGAAAGAGAAAGAGAGAAAACACTAGATAACAGGATTATAGGTTGCTTTAATTTTCTTAATTTTTATCCTCATAAATTTTTCTATATGATATACAATGAAAAGTAAAAAAAAAAAAAAAAAACCTAAACAAACAACAACAAGATATAAATGTCCTGATACAAAGCTTAAAAACTGTTAGATACCAAGAGTAGCTATATAAAAGTTTATTCTGCCTCTTAACTTGGAATTAAAGTATGTAATTTACTATGGTCTAAACTGAGACAAGAAATACTTAACTTCATGTAGAAATGAGAAACCCAGGTCATTCTAACAGGTGGCCTTGAGTTAAGAACCACTGCCCATAAATACAGACACAAAGCAGAAACTGTATTCTGAATATCTTTAGATAACTGAAAGTTTGCGTTAATTTTTTAAAAATAAAAAGCATCTTAGTTGTATATCATCTGTGAAAGAAACAATTCTCAACAGAGTAAGAAAAAGAGTAATGACCCCTGCCAGCTGGGAAAGGGCCTAGCACTATCGGCCAGGCCTTGGTGTATTCATATGAAACATAAAAACAATTTTAGGGACTTCCCTGGTGGTCCAGGGGCTAAGAATCTGCCTTCCAATGCAGGGGACGCAGGTTCCGTCCCTGGTCGGGGTACTAAGATCCCACATGCCTTAGGGCAACTAATCCCACGCGCCGCAACCACACGCTCTGGAGCCCACGTGCCACAACTAGCGAGAAGCCCGCAAAACGCAACGAAGATCCTGTGTGCTGCAATTAAGACGCAACACGGCAAAATAAATAGAATAATTTTAAAAAATGAAAAATAAAAAAAAACTTAAACAATTTTACAGAACACCACTCTGTGACCATGGTGGATCAAGATAAAAACAAGACCACTCCATAATCAGGTCTGAACACAGACAAAGTATGAACGCTGTCCTAACCACAAAAATAACCAAATATAATCCTATCCTGGGTAAGATGAATGACTGCTGCTTCTTTACCAATCACAACTTTAGCCCTGCTCCATTCTTCTTGCCTTCCAGGTTCTTAAAATACCTAGTCCCCGAATTATTCCCACTTCCTAAGAGCATCTAATCCACTGCAAAGCCCTACTTCCTTAAACCCTCCCCAGAATCACTTAATGCTAGCTCAAATCCTATATGGCTCCCCATGATATACATTCTCCTTTATTACAATGTATCAATAAATTCATCTTGTTTAACTACAGATTATTCCTGGAGGTCTCCCCTGGAGGGCATTAACAGAGTTCGGACTACAGATTAGAGTACAGGGTGGGATTAGGAGTAAACTAATAAAATTATATAAAAATACATGCAGTCTATAAAACAGATAACATCTATCTACCTAAAGGAGGTCTTTTGATAAGTAAACTTATCCACAATAAGTTTCCACAAATTCGAAATTACCAGTGTTTATCAGCACTGGTGATGTTGACTAAATAACTAAATCTTAAATTCACAACTATTCAGTTTTCCATCTTACCTGAAAAAAACAAGAATCTAAGTATAAAAAGTGAAAGGTAAATCAAGAAACTAAACCCTGAACATAATACTTAGAATAATAAAATCCTCTAATCTAAATATATTATCTAATAATTTAATAAATGAATTAGCAAATATTATATATAGGATGGATAAACAACAAGGTCCTACTGTATAGCACAGGGAACTACACTCAACATCTTGTGATAAACCATAATGGAAAAGAATACGAAAAAGAATATATGTATAACTGAGTCATTTTGCTGTACAGCAGAAATTAAACACAACATTGTATATCAACTATACATCAATAAAATTTTTTAAAAGAATAATAAAATCCTCTAATTTAAATATATCATTTAGTAATTTAACAGATGAATTTAATAATTAAATATTTAAGTATATTATTAGTTCCTCATCAAGAAGTTTCTAAATACAATAATATGTCATTAAGATTAATTTATCTATCTGAAATATAGGCAAGCTTTATTTAAATTTTAAACTATCTTCTCATTGATCACCAAAGTCAACCTTGCCCAGTGCATCCTTACCTCCTGGGTCCTTATCTGGATTGTACTCTAAAGCATTGCTACAGATGAGGTCAATATCTTTCAGGAAATCCTTAGCAGTCAGGTAATTATGCTTATCAATCTTAGTGATTACTGTTGATAAATCCATTGGTTCCTTGATTACTTCAAGATAATCTGAAACCTAAAACAGGATATTTTAATGAAAATTACTTCTGATATTTCATATAATCTACTCATAAAAATATAAAACCATACAGTTATTTTTAAATTAAATCTAGATATCTAGGAAATAATTATAGATAAGGATAAAATTATAGAGCAATTTATGCCACTAAAGATACTATGTCCTACTTTCCATGAAAAGCTTCAGTTTCAAGTCACATCTAAATCAACTCTGAAAAGTTTCTCATCTTGAAATATGAAACAAACTGTGTCAGCTGTCTTTTTTTTTTTAATCCTTTGGACACACCTGAGAAGAAAATGTATCGGTAAAAATACCCAATAAGCATCAATATATGTTACCTCAAGAAAAAAATTTTTTAAGGAAAATAAAAAGAAACAGATTTTCTTTTCTTATTATTAGAGATGTTCTCGGGTAAATCTCTTTAAAATCTCTAAACAAAAAAATTATCTGTCTTTTTCAGTTTTCCAGGATGAATCGTTTCATGGAAAGAGTTTTCTGCTCCTTTGGATTCATTACAAACATTCTGAGTCAACTATATAACAAAAGTAAGTATTGCTTTCATAACTAGAAAAAATTTACTGGCCTTGTCCCTAAATATAAACAAATCTACAAGCAAAAAATACATTTTGCTCAGTGTGATTTTCTGGGAGATAACCCAAAATAGAGATATTGGTCATGACTGCCCAATAAGTTGTATGTTTTATATCATTTGACCAATAAGAAAGCTCTTCCAACCTATATATCTATAGGTATACCTTGTTTTATTGCACTTGCCTTTACTGTGCTTTGCAGATATTGCATTTTTTTAGAAATTGAAGGTTTGTGGCAACCCTGTGTTGTCAGATGATGGTTAGCATTTTTTAGCAATAAAGTATTTTTTAATTAAGGTATGTACATTTTTTGTAGATATAATGCCATTGCATACTTAAAGAAGACTACAGTATAGTGTAAACATAACTTTTATATACACTGGGAAACCAAAGAATTCGTGTGACTCACTTTATTGCAATATTCACTTTACTGCAGTGGTCTAGAACTGAACCCACAATATCTCCAAAGTGTGTATGACCGTATTGTCTTCCTTAATGCAAATCTCAAATCAAGTAATTAGGTCTGACATAAACACAGTCTTAGAAATGTCTAATTAGTCCGGGACCAAATTCTGGGAATAGCGTAATTTCTGTTCTATGAAGCTAAAGGCTAGTTTTCTCCATTGCAGATGGCACTGATGCTTTTTTGGGATTTTTTTTTTTTTTGGCCTCGGCATGTGGGATCTTCCCCAGCCAGGGATCAAACTCATGCCCCCTGCATTGGGAGCATGGAGTCTTAACCACTGGACTACCAGTGCAGTTCACTGATGCCTTTTTTAAAATTTACATATTGAATATATATTCATATGAATAAATACACATATATGCATATACAAAAACATATGCATATATATACACATACATATTATTTATATGTTTTTAAATTTTTAGGTAGGTGTGTGTGCATGTTTTAATTTATTTTTCATTCTCTAGGAGCTAAAAAGCCAGCCAATCTCCTTATAGGGGAGATAGTGGAGCTATACTCAACAAGGAACAGTTCAGAAGATATTAGTTGGATCCTTGGCTCTGACAATTGACATGTATTGTGTACGTATGGAAAACATTTTATAAACTTTTGCACTATAAAAATTTATATTACTAAAGACCATAAAATTTTAGCACCTATGCTTAATTTTAAATTCGACGCTTATTTTCTAAACTTTTGTTTCCTCTGCAATTTGCTTTGGAATTTGATAAAGTTTTTAGACATTTCAAATTCATTATTTTAATACAAGTTTCTGTGTTTTAGGTTATCAAAATGTTATCTTAGTCTCCCCTCTCTATCTGTCCCAGAGACCCCTAAGTTTTCAGCCTTAAAAGTAAACAAAGAAGCAGTAGCAAAATGAACCTGAGAAAGAAAAAAAAAAAAGGAAAAAGAGAAAACATAACCCTAAAATTAAAGTTTTAACTGACCAACATCTTCTATCCCCTTCCACTGCCTTTCCATCATTTATAAAACTTCCACTCTATCACAGATGGCATTTGAAATCTGACAATCTCTTCTGGTTAGACAGAAAAAGTTTTCCTGGACAAAGGCAAAACTGGTTCACTCCCAGCACAGGAGGCTGACTTGGGGGCAAGTTCTTATCAATTAAGTGTCAGAGTTCCCATACCCAATTTGAAATAAAAATAAACATTTATAACAATCTTTAAAGTGGGCTGATAGTTTTAAGACTTTCTGAAAATACCATGAGGGAAAAAATATGCTTCACAAATATAAAATATGTATTAATTGCAAGAGCAAATAGGCAAGTCCTGTCATTCCAGTAGAAAAAGATGACAGCCGTGATATAAAGAATGTGGACTTCGAATTTTAAGAAACATTGAGTGTTGGCTGCGTCACTTGCCAATAAGCCTCAGTTTCTTCAACTGCAACATAATAATGACCTTGTGGGGTTGCTGAAAGGATCAAATGGCTAAAACTATGTATTGTGGATAAACATACAAATAAAATTAAACATAGTCCCTTTATTCCCAAAAGGGGGAGGTGGGGGGAATAGGTATTTTCAGGTTTTCCAAGGGGAAAAAACATAATGCTAGCTCACAGGCATAGATGAGGTAATGGTTCCAAAGGAATCTGCTCAGATCCAAGAGTACAGATTTCACAACGAGGACACAACATTAAACTCTGCATCACTTCATAATTCAAATTTAAAAAAAGATGAAGAAAAAAATTAAAACTAAAAACACCAAAGCTGTTCAAACATGGAGTCTGAACTATAAGAAGAATGCCAGTAAAGACTGCATTATGTGCATCCACACACTATATTATCCCAGGATAAAACAAAACAAAACAAAATTTATTCTACAGTATTATAGTAGATTCCAAATGGAAAATTTCTTTTCTCATCATCACAAACCATGCTCCCACAAGGACACAAAACAATACACATAGAAAGTGAGAAATTTTCCACTCGGAGCGGAGAAAATTCTTGGAGAGAAAACATTTCTTGGAGAGAAAAATAATAGGCTGTGCTTATAACCTCATACAGCATCTTAGTCACAGACATTTCCAAAATATGAAAGACAAATTTCAGGTTTCTCAGCTACCTCTTTCAGTAAGGTATACACAATTTGGGAAATGCCAATTTTAATTGGTATTGATTGGTTAATACCAATATTCTTTTGGAAAGCAGGATTTATCCTGGAATAAAAATAGTCTAGTATGGACATTTCACTAAAGTAACTTTTAATCCTCTTCTTAAATTGAAGAGTAGGAGATCACAAAGATCAATACTAATCAAGAGGACATATACAAATTGTCATTAATTTCATCCAAAAGTCACCAGATGTTTGCTGATGACATTGGTAGTTATCACATGGATTAAAATTTTACAGGCTAGGGGTAATATTCATCCATGCCTTTGTTTTTTTCCTTCCAAAAAAAGATGTCAACATTTTTTTCTTTTAGCCAGTTCAACTTCACTGTTTGCACACTACTGAAACAAGACCTCTTCAATATCCACCGGTTTGCTGAAGATGTTAAAGCGTTTATCTGTGGCCAGCCTCTTGGTTACATCCCTGAGAAACAACCGCAACTCTCTTAAAGTATTTTCCTCCTGGTCCTCCATCCGAATTTTTTCTGATTCTGATAATTGACGAGGTGGAGAAGGTAGTGCAAGTGGAAGAACTTCCATAGCACAAAGACCTAAAGAAAGTAGAAGAAAATGTTAAGATTCCAACATGGCAGGGTCAGGACCTCAATTACTTTTCTGGCACTCTCTCAAAATGTTTTTTTTAAGAAAAGGAGAATTCCAAATACACGTGAACCATGTGAATTCAGCAGGTAAAAATTTGAATGGAAACCAAAAGTACATTAGGGAATAGCTTTACTTTTACAAAATAACTTACAACAGGACGTCTTTAAAGCACAAATGATACGATTTTAAATAATTTGATTCTGAGATATTATTTACATACAACTTTAAGAAAAAGATTTCAAATCAATGTAAGTATCTTAAGGTGAAGTACTTGTATACTGATTTGCTGAAGTCAACCTTATTTAAAGATGTTTCTCAAAATGAGGTTGCCTTATATGCATGAAATTTAAACGGGCAAGGAATAATTCTTTGATCCTTCCCATTCCCAAAGACTTCTAACTTTAGACAAGTCTCCTACCCTCATATTCTTACTACAACACAGTTGGGATAGTAAATGGCACCTGCAGGGAGTGGAAAAAAAAAAAAGTAACTAAAAAAAGAATCCCAAAGACATGAAGAAGATGGAAAACCCAGGCTTAAGTGTTATATATAAAAATCTATGGTATTCACTATCTACTGTAAAATAAACAAAACATCTTCTTAGAAGGTAAAGTATTAACTTGCCTAACCATAATGCTCTCTAATTCCTTAAAAGATTTTCCTGATATCACACTGAAGCTCAGGATTAAAATCCTAAGTATTCTCGCCGATTTCTAAATAGCCCCTAAGATGAAAAATGAAAGTCAACAGGAGCAACTCAAAAAGAAAAAGAATTATGTTCAGCCTTAACATAGACAATTCAGATATACGGGACTGAAATATGTCTAGGAACATGCAAGATAACTTTATTAAAATGAATCATTTTAATAATGAAATATTTTAAATGCTGTTATTTAGATTAACAGAAGGCAACAACCAATAATCAGAAGGTATAACTTCCATGTTGAATATTCCAAGGTTTCTATGGGGAAAACCCCACAGCTACAGTCATTTGATAGATGTTCATCTCAAAAGCACTGAGAAAATGTGAAAAGGAGCCACTAAAGGACAATAAAATTATTGAAGTATTGGATAATATAGCCACTGAAAAACAAAGTATTGGATAATATAACCACTGGAAAACAAAGAAGTATGAAAAAGCAAGGAGTTGGCAGGGATGGGAAATGTATTTAATATCCTATAAGAACAGCTACGAGAAACATAAAAAGCAGAACGAAAAGAAAGAGGCTTAAAATTTTTTTTAACAAACAGGACTGCTATTTTCTAGAAGAGGATGAAAGATTAGGCAAGGGGATCTTATCTTTTTGCACCTTTAGTTTTAGGAAAAGAAACTCTCTTTTGAATGACTTAGCATGCAGTCCTTACTTAAGTCAGGGGACTGAAAATCTAATTTTGAGGCCCCTCTTAATGCTATTAGGCCCAAATCCAAGAAAACTCTAATGCTTAAAGAAAGCCATGATAGATTTCCAAGTGCCTAGCATAATGTATCTAACATAATAGGTGCTCAATAAATATTTGAAAAATCAATCAATAAATAAAATAAACCAGAAAAGGCAAATGTTCTAACCAATTCTTGGCCCAACAAAACCACCCTGGCCCAGAAAGCAATCAGCACAACACCTGTTGTTCACAACCTGACAGTTCGAGTCCTTAGTACTTAAAGTGACTAAAACACAGCAGAACCAAAGACCTTTTCTATGACTTTTTGAGCCTCAGAATGTGAAATCTACCCAGAGCATCTGGATTGAAGTGACAAGGAGACTACTTCATAAACAGTCACTCATTAGTAAAGCTTTAACAATGAGGCTGTACTTCCCAATCTCCTCAAGTCAGGTAAACACAATGGCCACTTCCACATGTGTTCATCTAAAGTTAAACAGAACCTGAAAAACTGTCTTCATTTCCACAAAGAAATGGGTTTTTTAAAAAGATGACTCCAAGATAGGGTATCTCTTAACGCCAACCCACCCATTTTCCTAAAGGCTTTAGGAACTTTACCAGTGTGTTTCCTTCGTGGTGGAGCCATTGAGGCCTGATTGAGAATCAGTTCTTGGAAAAACTTTCTTCTGTCCTCTTCAATAGGCCTTTGAATATACAAGACCTCTTCGTACTGTATTCTAAAGATACATTTAACCTACACACATACACACACACACAAAGACATTAAATATTTAGAGAATTAAAAGCTTACATATTATACCAAATTATAATTTCTTCAACTTCGGTACCATTTTCAATGTTCATTGAACATTCATGCGCGGTTAAGGTTAACCTAGTCTTAGGCTATGCTTGTTGAGAGGTTCAACCTCATGGAATAAACAAGAATGAAAGAATGATCCAGTTGCTCAAGTCATTAATAAATTATACTATAATATAAAAAAGGATAGTTGATTATAATAGTCAGATGGCAACAATCTCAAAGAGCTGTTGCATAAGAGCTGAAAAGTAATTATCTACAACTTATTTACAATAGAGAGCTGAGAGGATGCTAACAGCGTTGCTTGATCTTAAGCTGTTTCTGTGTACTTCCTATCCACCAACTTCCCTTCCTGGGCTCTTTCCCTACTAAGTCTATTCTACTGTATCCTCTGGAATCCTGAGTTCACTGCAGAAAAACTATACCTTCGATCTCACCAAAGAATGCTCCACAATGACACCACCTTCCATGCAAAACTCCCAAGCAAAATTAAGCCAGTCATGCTCATATCCCTCAACTCCTTCCAGTTAGTGATTGCCACCTCTCCTTTGTTCACCTGCTCTATAAAGACGTTGACCCCAGATGTCCCCCTTGCAAGATATGCTGTTTAAATCCTCTTTACATCATCCACATTTGTCGATACACTTTATTTAATTCATGTTTTCCTAGGTCTGTTTCCTTCTTCAAGATACTAAACTCCCTGAGAACAGAACTCATCTGTTTTCCTATACCCACCACCATGCCTGGCACCTAGCAATGCTTAATAAGCATATACTGAATGAATAAAGCTTGTGATTTTGTTACCCAGCCCACATCAAATTGGAAACTGCACATAAAAAAGGGAAAAGGTCACTAATATGGAAAGAAGTACCAACCATGACAGTGTGGAAATACTGGATTAAAATTTAAAACATCAGATCCTAGCCCAAATATAGGTACATATTTCTGGTAAACTTTGGATAGTCCATTCAATTTGTTATGTCTAGCCACTTATTGAACTGCAGACTGTGAAATGAAGAATTACTTAAATATTATTTTAATCTATCTTTGTAACAATGAGGTAGATAGGGAGTCCCTCATTTTACAGATGAAAAAACCTAGGCTTGGAAAGGTTTAAGTAACTGGCTTGAGGTCACAAAGTGAATAAATAGAGAAGACTAGATTATATAAGCTCTGAAGGTCTTTTCTAACTTTAAAATCCTAAGACAGAGAAGAGACAATGAAAAGTAGCCACCAGAGTTCAATATTTAGATGGGAAATTATTTACGTCAACCCAAAACCAAATCCTTAAAGAGTTTACATAAAATTTCACCTTGTGACCTTCCGATATTTTCTTTGAAGACTACCTTCATGTAAAAACCCCTCCAATTCTTCGATCTATATTTTGCTGGCCTTCCCTTCAAAGTTCTGGCAAGCAAATTTACCACTGAACATCCATCATGTGTCAAATATCATGCCAAACACTGCAGTCAAAAACTTGAAGAAAATAGGCTTACTTCCTGCTGTCAAGTCTCTTCAGTCTCATAAGAAAGCATTATGATACCATGCCAGAAGTGTTATAACAGAGGTAGTGAAACAGAGGAGACCCTGCAAGGGGCATGGGTGAAGAGGCATTAGATAAGATATAGCAGAAAATGCTAACATTAACTGGGTCTTGAAAAATAAACAGAACACAATACCCTAGAAGTACCAGGATTTTGTTCAAGGGTAGTAAAACATTTAATTTGTTTTAAATATTCTTCCTTCTGATCATTTTTCAACATTGTGTTGAACCTGGTAAATGTAAAAGCATACCAAGAGCAAATCTACAATAATCCCCCTGATATCAGCTTTTCTGATTATTACCAACAGCTTGTTTTTCTTTAAATTCACTCCTATCTTCTGACATTCCCAGCCTCAAACTTCATACTGCAACAAGACAAACCTTATATAATTCCCTCAACGAATCACGTTCTCTTTCACACTGGTTCACAACAGTCTTTATAGATGCTACTCACTCTTTCCTAAACTGTTTTTTTGTTTTTTTTTTTTAACTCTCTACTCAAGCCAGTGCTTTCTGGGTGATGC
Source organism: Eschrichtius robustus (assembly GCF_028021215.1). Taxonomy (NCBI): domain Eukaryota; kingdom Metazoa; phylum Chordata; class Mammalia; order Artiodactyla; family Eschrichtiidae; genus Eschrichtius; species Eschrichtius robustus. The sequence continues at coordinate 18,599,450 of NC_090838.1, forward strand.
TTTCTCTGACTTTCCCAGATAAACTTAGATATACCTTCTACTATCTCTCATTAAACTTTTTTTAAGTTCAATAATTTTTAGTAAATTAATTCAGCTGTGCAACCATCACAGGTCAGTTTTAGAATATTTCCATTACCTCCAAAAAGTTCCCTTGTGCCCATTTGCAGTCCATCCACACTTACACTCCCAGCTGACAACCAATGATTTGGTTTCTGTGTCTAGAAATTTGTCTCTTCTAGAAATTGCATATCATAGAATTGGTAGTCTTTTGTGTCTAGTTTCTCTCACTTTTAGCATAATATATTGAGGCTCACCCACACTGGAAAATGTATCAGTAGTTCACTCCACTCATTGCTGAATAACATTTCACTCTATGTATATATACGACATTTTGTTTTGCCAATCACCAATTAATAAATACTTGGGTTATTTCCACCATGATGAATAATACTAGTAGGAACACTGGCGTACAAGTTTTTGTGTGAACGTATGTTTATATTTCTCTGGAGTAGTTACCTAGGAGTGGAAATGCTGAGTCATATTATAAGTTTACGTCTAACATTTTAAGAACTGCCAACTTTTCCAAAGTGGCTATACCATTTTACAATTCCACCAGCAATACACAAGGATTCAAGTTTCCTACATTCTTGTCAACACTTGGTGTTGTCTGTCTTTGTGATTATAGCTATCCTAGTTGGGTGTGCAGTGGTATCTCAATCCTGAATGACTAATGATATTGAGAATCTTTTCTCATGCTTATTACCCTAAGAATATATATACTCTTTGGTAAAATGCCTATTCAACCCTTTAGCCCATTTTTAAATTGTAGTTTTCTTTTTAAATTTGTGGTTAAATGGTCATAACAAAATTTGCCATTTTAACATTTTTAAGTTGTACAGCCTGTTGCATTAAGTGTATTCACATGGTTGTGCAGTCATCACTACCTATCTACCTTCAAAACTTTTTCATCCTCCCCAACTGAAACTCTACCCATTAAACATTAACTCCCTACACTCTCCCTTTCCCCAGGTCCTGTCAACCACCATTCTACTTTCTATCTCTACGAATCTGACTACTCTAGGAACCCTGTAAAGAGGAATCATACAATATTTGTCCTTTTGCGACTGGCTTATTTCACTTAGTATAATGTCCTAAGATTTACCCATGCTGTAGTTACTCTTGTTGTAGAATGTGTCAAAATTTCCTTCTTTTTTAAAGCTAAATAATGTTACACTGTATGTATATGCCACATTATGTTTATCCATTCATCTGTTGATTTCTACCTTTTGGCTACTGCGAATAATGCTGCTAAGAACATGGGTATACAAACATCTGTTTGAATCCCTGCTTTCACTTCTTTTGGGTATATACCCAGAAGTACAATTGCTGGATCATATGGTAATTTTGTTTAATCCTTTAAGAAATCACCACACCAAACCATTTATTTTCAACGGAGGCTGCACAATTTTATGTTTCCATCAGCAATGCAGAAGGGATCCAATTCCCTCACATCCTAACCAACACTTGTTATTTTCTGTTTTTCTGACAGTAGCCATCCTATTGGGTATAAAGTGGTATCTCATTGTGGCTTTGATTTGTATTTCCATAATGATTAGTGATGTTCAGCATCTTTTCATGTGCTTTATTGCCATTTGAGTACCATCTTTGGAGAAAATCTATTTAAGTACTTTGCCCATTTTTGAACTAGCTGTTTGGGGTTTTCTCTGTTGCTGAGTTGTAGGAGTTCTTTATATACTCTGGGTATCAACCCCTTATCAGATATATGATTTGCAAATATTTTCTCCCATTCAGTGTATTGTCTTTTCAATCTATTAATAGTTTTATTTTTGATGAAGTCCAATTTATCTATTTTTTCTGTTACCTGTACTTTTGGTATCTTATCCAAGAAATCACTGACGAATCCAATGTCCTGGAGCTTTTCCCCTATGTTTTTTCCTAAGGGTTTTATAGTTTTAGGTCTTTTTTTTTTTTTAATTTGTTTATTTATTTATTTATTTTTAATATAAACATTAGTATTTAACATACCTTAAAATAGTAATAATTCATGTTCATTTACTATACCATTTTTAATTTAAAAAAAAATTTGGATCACCTTCCTCTTAAATTTTAAGAAATCATAAAATTGTTTTATAACCAAAAATTTAATACTAAGATATTTCTCTTGTATACATGATCATTTATCTGAGTTTTCAATGTCCCTACTTGATGTTTCTACTTAAGTTACTGATTTTTACCTCCCAGATCCCACCATAAACTGAGAGACACAAAATGACATGAAATACTGAGAAGACAAAATACTGTATGTAATCTTTACTTTCATCAGTGTAGCTGAGGAGATATTTCTTTAAAATTCACTTCTAATATACTGAATTATACCATTCTGAGCCTGCCCATAATTTAATGCCAAAGTACATACTGTGAATCTCTTCAGAAATTTAAGTGCAATTCCAAAGTCTGCTTTCCTTCCTGCAAATATTTCTACTTTTATCTGCTTCCTTGTTTAAAAGTCTCTTTACTATGCTCAACCTTTGATTCTTTTTTCTAATTCTCCTGAAGAGAAATAACTTGCAATTCTCATATATAGCAATTAAAATTCTCAGAAAAGGTCTTCAGGGTCCACAGAAGTAAATTTACTTACACTAGAATTTTGCAAAAAAAAAAAAAGACGCCTGAGGCTAGGCAGGAGTTACTTAAAGCCTTTGTGATGATTAAGCAGTTTCTTTTTTCATGCAACAAACATTTACTAACCAATTCCACTGTGTCAGGAAGCGAAGGGCAGTAAGACAGTCCCCTCCTCTCAAAGAACTTGTGGTCTAGGTCAGAGAGTCTCAAATGTTTTGGTCTCCACACTTTATTAAACTCTTAAAAATTACTCAAGAACCCAAAAGAGCTTTTGCTTATCTGGATTATATCTGTCAATATTTATGTACTAAAAATTAAAACTAAGAACCTTCCAAATTATGTATTAATTTAAAACCTATTACATGTTAACATTTAAAAATATATTCTTCTAATGAACTTATCTATGAAACAGAAACAGAATCATAGACATAGAGAACAGACTTGTGATTACCGAGGGAGAGGGTTGGATTGGGAGTTTGGGATTAGTAGATGCAAACTATTACATATAGAATGTATAGGGCTTCCCTGGTGGCACAGTGATTGAGAGTCCACCTGCCAATGCAGGGGACACGGGTACGAGCCCTGGTCCGGGAAGACTCCACAGGCTGCAGAGCAACTAAGCCCATGCACCACAACTGCTGAGCCTGCGCTCTAGAGCCCGCGAGCCACAACTGCTGAGCCCGCGCGCCACAACTACTGAAGCCCACACTCCTGGAGCCCGTGCTCTGCAACAGGAGAGGCCACTGCAATGAGAAGCCTGCGCATTGCAGCGAAGAGTGGCCCCTGCTCGCTGCAACTAGAGAGGGCCCGTGCGCAGCAACGAAGACCCAATGCAGCCAAAAATAAATAAATTAATTAATTAATTAATTTTTTAAAAAAAGAATGTATAAACAACAAGGTCCTACTGTATAGAACAGGGAACTATATTCGATATCCTGTGATAAAGCATAATGGAAAAGAATATGAAAAAGAACGTATATATGTATAACTGAATCACTTTGCTGTACAGCAGAAATTAACACAACACTAAATCAACTATACTTCAATAAAATAAATGTAAAATATATATATATTCTTTTGAAAGACATATTTTTCCAAAATATAAAACATTATATATATATTTTTAAAATTTAGTGAGAAAAGTGGCACTGTTCTACATTTCTTCAAATCTCTCTTATGTCTGGCTTAATAAAAGACAACTGGATTCTCATTTTCTGCCTCTGCATTCAATCTGTTATAGTAATGTTGCTCTGATTAGTATACATGAAGAAAACCCATATTCAAGAAGATACATAGTTGCAAAAAAGAGGAATGTGACAAACCTCTGAAAGTCTCGTGGGGCCCACAAGAGTCCTTGGGCCACACTTTGATAACAGCTGGTCTAGAACAATGATTTCCAATGGTTTTTTTTTTTTTTTTGATGAAACACCTAATCAGTAAAAAAATTTGAAAATACTACCTCCAGACTTGACACTTGTGCATATCAAACTCAATAAATGATACTTTAAAAAAAAAAAAAAAAAAAAGGACTTCCCTGGTAGCACAGTGGTTAAGAATCCGCCTGCCAATGCAGGGGACACAGGTTTGAGCCCTGCTCCAGGAAGATTCCACATGCCGCGGAGCAACTAAGCCTGTGCACCACAACTACTGAAGCCCGCGCACCTACAGCCGGTGCTCCGCAACAAGAGAAGCCACCGCAATGAGAAGCCCGTGCACCGCAACGAAGAGTAGCCTCCGTTCTCTGCAACTAGAGAAAAGCCGGCGCGCAGCAATGAAGACCCAATGCAGCCAAAAATTAATTAATTAATTAATTTAAAAAAAAATACTCCCTCCAGTATATACATACTTACTTAAATGTACTATTCTACTAATATTACTATTTCTATTATGAAACATACACACACATTTTTAAGATAATATGAAAAATAAAAGTGAATAGAAGCTCTAATGTTTTTCTCAATATCCCAATGCATTGTCTTACTTTGGGATTAGAAAAGGGAGAGCTATACAAAGACACATTTACAAGAGAATTTTAAAAGGGCTCCAAAAGATGAGATTGGCACTCTGTCCCACAAAAAGAAAACATTTTTGTATCCCTAATATTAGTCCCATGATGACTAATTTTTTTTGTTTGGTGTCATTTTTAAAAATTGAGTGGAGAACCTTTTCTTTTCATCTCTGAATGAGTTTATTTTCTGATGAGAACAGCAGCACTTATTACAGAAGATTTAGAAAACAGGTAACAAAAATAACTATAATCTTAAGACCCAGAGATAATTACTATTAACATTTCTATTAATAGTTACATATACAGTCTATTTATCTCTTGTAAAAATAAAATACAGTGTGTGTGTGTGTGAAAAAAAAAAAAAAAAAAGTATTCAGCCCAGAAACGTTTTAAGAATTCACTTTCACATAATTTAGTTAATGAGACAAGTTTAATATTATTGGTTTTATAAAAAAAAAAAAAAGTTATGTCATCTATGATTTGTCAGTGTTAAAAAGCATAATACATAAGTATAGATTTCTACTTTACTTGGATATGTACTTCATAATCTTAAATAGATTTGCTGATTGAATAAACTTAACATTACTTCTACTTAATGTTTAAGATTATGAAAAATGTAAATTTGTGTTTACCCAGATTAAATTATTATTCTGATAAAAAAAAAAATAGTTACATATACATAGTTTTTTATATATGACTATATAACACATAATTATTTCTATATAAACCCAGATAATGCCATATATATTGATTTAATATTTGCAATTATTAGCAATACATTCAAACATCTTTTCATGACATTAAATGTCTTCTACATCAATATTTTTAATGGTCTCATTGTATTTCATGGAAGGAATCCACTAAAATCAATCCCCTATTCTAGGACATTTAGTTTCCAATCGATGAAGAAAGGCTATGATAAATACTTTTGTACTTTTTGTGTTGCCTGTGTTGTATCTTTATGTTTGTCCATGAAGAAAGGCCATGATACTTTCTGTGTTGTCTGTGTTGTATCTTTTTTATCTATGAAAATCTACTTACCTATAAATGGTATTGCTGAGCTAAAACGAATAGACATATTTAAATCTATTACTATGAACTGTCCTGGAGAGAGTTTATCCAACTTTTTTTTTTTTTTTGGCCTATTTGATAGGTTAAAATCTGTATCTTACTGTTATTTTAACTTACCATTGTATTTTCTTAAATACACTATAGTAACTGGCTATTTCTTTCTTTCTTTTAGAATCACTTAGTTTTTGCTACCCACTGTCTACTTCATGTCTTCTTCCATAGATCTGGCACCTTGCTAACCTACAGTTACTCGGTCTACAACCCTCCATGCTTTTCATTCATTTACCAAATATTTATCAGTACGTGCTAAGTATTATTCACTACTATTTCAGTCTGTGACCTAAACAAAGCAATATACTAATGGCAAAGCTGAAATTAAAATGAAAGCCTTGGGGGCAGAGGAGGCTTTCCTAGGGACAATTAGTATAAAATATTATGTAATCAGTAGTCTAAGAAAAACCCCATAATCTTCACCCACAATGTGAATATCCATGATAGCTTTAGTAGCTATTTGCTATAATAAGGGCAAAGAATACAGAAGACAAAGTGGGGGGGGGGGGCTGAAATCTCAGGATTCAATGTTAGTAAATTTTTAATATTTTAGCTATTAATTAAGGTTATTGGTAAACAAATAATGAAAAAAGCCTACTCACCAGTAGGCTTTTTGAATCCACTAAAAATTATAACAGTATAGCAACATTGAAAATATATAGATGCAATGTTAGTTTTTTAAAAAACTAAACCAACAATAAAATCACATATGCAAATAGACAACAAGAATAGGCAAAATTAAAATTGCTGTGTATCAAGAAGACAGGTTCAGTAAGACTTTTATTTACAAATTTTTCAAACAACATAAGGAAACTTCAGGTAAGTATATATTCCTAACTAGAGCCCTTAATTATCCCAATTTTCTTTATTTTTTATAAAGTTATAATAAAACTAGTTGACAGTGAGGATCTAATTTTTAAAAGTGGCTCCTAGGTTATGTCCAGGTTCAGTCCACTCTCCTAAATCAATTTCGAGTGCATTCTTACTTTATAATACTAATATAATACCAAACATATTATAGCTCTGTAGCTTCCAAAATAAACTCACATATATTGTCTCACACCAACAAGCCTGTCTGTTATTATCCACGTTTTATAGGTGAGGAAACTGAAGCTACTCTAGGTTCAAATATTTATCCAAAATCAAAAGACAAGTAAGTCCATACCAAGGTTTTTCTGACTCTTACTACATACATCTTTCCACTAAACTTCATTGCTCCCTGTGATAAAAAATATTTTGATTAATGGTCTCGAAATAATATCAGATTCTGAATTACAAAAAATGAACTAGTCTACATTTAATATAATTCTTACAAGAGTAGTAAGTTGTACAAATCCAGTTTAGCAACAAGATAGATAAGAGCTAAAACAGAACAAAAGAACTTGGTAAAAAAAAAAATCTGAATCATAAAATTCTACATAATCAAGATTTATATTATAGCATTTGAAACATGTAAATTTTTTATAAGAACTGTGTTGCCTGGGCAAAATATTTCTAAGCATTTCAAAAGGAGATTATTTCAAAACCTAGTAAGCTCAGAATGTTAAACTAATTTCTTAAAAATCAATTTCATTCACATGAGTTGATCTACTTTTTTTCTGAAACAACTGTGATTTTTATCTTATACTCTACTATTGAGTTGGATTTGAATTCAAACGCTAAATATCAGATTTGAAAAATATGCACAGTCATAATAATCTTCAGCTTAACGTGATGCTACCAATGAAAGAGCTGAAAGGTCAAATCTCACCAAATAATCTAACAGGTGATAAGAACGAAAAGGATAATGGCATTGATGATGATACAGCTAAGATCTTCTTAGTAGGTACTATATATGCCGAGGTCCGGTCTAAGCATGAATTATCTCAAAATTCACATCACCGAGAAATATATCAAATATATCAAAATACATACCAAAAAAAAGAAACTGAAACTTAAAATGTTAACTAACTTAAGTCACATGGCTAATAAGTGGTACAACCAAGGCATGAACCTTGACAGTACTGATTTTATAATAACTAAAATGTGTCAAATTTACAAGGTCATCTATTTTAAAACCATATAATAAGAAAAGATAAATATTTAATGAGTTCTTACCTCTTCAGGCAGTTCACTGTACATGGTTTCAGAGGTAGACAATAAAAATATGGGTGAAAATGACGGTATATCTTGTAGCAAAGTCAGAAAAGTTGCTCTCACAGTTTCACTGACAGCTTCCCACCAATCACCAATGTGAGGCATGTAAACAATACTAGGTACTGTTCTTCGAGCTTCACGAAAAATCTAATTAAGGAAAGAACTGGCATTAAAAATTCAAATAGATATTATTCTAAAGCCTACACAGTAACCCCCAAATACATTAAATGTGTCAGGCCTGTTACTATAATTACTTTCAGCCCCAGTATTTAAGCTGTTCAAGATATGATGCACAAGCCATACATACAGCTTCTATCTACCCTTACCCCACCTAAGAAAAGGAGTATTTTTTTGTTATTTTATTATTCCTATTCAGTATATATTAATAGTATAAAGGCATCAAATTGTTCCACTTATCTATCATATAAATAAAGCAAAACATCACTATAAAATATGCTGCAAATAAAGAGATAAGCATGTACCTATATGTCACCCACTTAAGAGTGATTATCAGGAAGCACAAAGAAGAAAAAGAGACATAGTTTACATGTTCGTGCACATTGGCTAAAATCACTCAACATATGAATTAAATAAATATTTTAACCAAGATGTACCACCCTAGAGCTTAAAATTAATGAACTACCTGCTGAACCACTTGTTTACCTCCCATTACCTTAATTCAATCTTCTAAAAAATAGTCAGAAAATACCCTTAATCTCTAAAGAACAATAAATAAATTAGCTAAAAGCTATGAGATACTCCCACTTCAGAAAATAGAAAATAAAGTTCCCTCAGGTGTTAAAAAGAGTCTTAACCATAGCTTCAGTCACAACCTGCCAACACATGCCAATAAAGACCAGGTTGGCTATTAATAAGTTGCCAAACAGAACTACTGTCCTTTACATAAAAGTCAACAACAGCTCAACAGCCCATCAACAAATTCTCACAGATTATTATGACATCTCTTAAATGCTTTTAACGAGCGTAAGAATGTTAAAAATGTCTATCTTTCTTCAATTTACTCTACTTCTAAAATTCTCTACTATTTTCTCTTAAACACATTTCAATTAACCTATATAATGTACAAGATACAGAAATAAGAATCAAATAATTTAAATGATTAGGATTATCAGAAACATTCCTAAAATTCAAAAGGATTATTTTTCTTTAATGAGTAAGTCTACCACTTGCATGAATTTTTTTAAATACTATATTTTATATAGCTTTAAATCTCCTGTGTAAAATAAAATGTACTGCCAATTTAATAATAAGCCAGATGAAAGATACTCAAATAAAATTTTCCCCCAAATCGGAAATGTAGATGTTATGATCACTCACATCAAAAGTAACATTTGCTCCTTCCCTTCCTTTAATATTTGCATATCCACCAATCCAGAACAGTTGTACAGTACAACTCCTTCAGGACTCTCAAATTTTGACCTTTTCTGCAAACACGCACCCTCTTATCCTGGATCTTGAAAATCCAAGGATTACTGTTTTCCAAAGTTCATGTAGAAGATTCATAAGAGAAAAACAAGCATAAATATTGGCAAAAGGAAGGAACCACACAGGAGCACAAAGGCAAGAGAGGCATTTGATTCCAAAAAAAAAAAAAAAAAATTTTTTTTTTATTACATGCCACCCAAATCAGGCATGGTATGTGGAAGACAGTGACCAACACCTGTTGCTGATAAAACTAGGGAAAGTCAGCAGGGAGAGAAAGGTGATTATATGAAAAAGACTAACAAACTACACAGCTTACTGAGAAACCTCACAAAACTACCTACCCTAATTCAGCCATGCAAGTTACCACATGCCCAGGGAGAGACGAGACAACATGCCTTTTTTAAAAAATGAAATACTGCCTTGCAGTCTAGTATTTGTAGGTTAGGTTTTCTATATGTGTTGAGAACATCTAGCTGCTAGCAAATATCAAAGAGTATGGGCAAAGCAACAGAAGGTTAAGTGATAATAAATAAAAAACTGTACAAAGCCAGAAGTTAAACAATGCAATACTGTAGGTGTTTTAAACTTATGTGCAAGGCTGAACTAGATACATAAGGTTTTTTTTTTTTCTTTTTCTTTCCTTTTCTCATCCAAACCTCGCAAAATTAGCAAACTGAACATAATAATGATACTCTAGTAACCTTTTTATTTCCAAAGACTTTAGGAAAGTATCTTTATAAGTAAACTTTTTAAAATTATATTTGAAAACCTAGAGGGGGAAAAAAAAATCAGGAAAAAAGTCTAAGACAAATATAGAAAAATAAAAAGGCTCTGCCTTTCTGGTCCATGAATATATAATTACATGGACTGAGAATTAATCTAACTATATGCAATACCAATAGCCAGGGAATATTTTCGAAATTTTCTCTGAAGCCTTTAAAGGAAAAACATCCTTAATTTCCAGAAAAATTTAAAAATACTACTAAAACAAGTTTCCTTTTTTAATTCCTTACCCCATGTTATCTCAGAATATTAAAATAAACTTTCATATCTTCTTTAAATAGCCAAGCTGTCCTAATTCTCCTGTTTTTGAAATGAAATTTCAGAAAGAATAGAGTCTGAGAATAGTATTTAAAAATTCAGAAAAATGTTTAAACCTATTGTGATTTTTCTATAATGTAAAATCGGCTCCTCAGCAGTTTGCTGGTAATTTTTGAAGTTATGGAATAGGATACACTCTGTGAAATCAATTAACCAGATATCTCATAGTAGAAAAATAAAGCCTAGTTTTAGTGAAGCGGCAACTGTCTTGGGAACAAGTGATGCCATTTGATAACTAGAAAAATACTCACCTACAGGGTGTCTTGGATTGGTGGATGTGCAAGGTGTAGTAGAAAACAGAAAAACTGTTATAGAGAAAAAAAGACAGTAGGCCAAATTACTGAACCAACCGTTTCAAAATACCTCTGACATGACCAGCACTCTTGCACAAATAAAATGAACGTACACCAGTGTATGTGAATGTTCATTTTGATTCTTTAAACAATATATTTCTGGCCTCTTCTTGTCCCAGACATCATACATAGTCCCTTATATAATTTTTTTTAAGTTTCTTTATTTAAAAAATATCAAAAACTACTTTCTCTGAATATTAATGATATGAAAGGCAAAAATCAGGCCACTGAAATTAGAAGTATCCATGCAAGGAAGCACTAACAATATAAACTGCACCTATATTTATAAGCGTCCTTATCTCAAAAGCTAAATTTCAAATCAGTACGTTAGATGCCAAATTAAAATGTTCAGTGCGTGAAAATTCACTGTATCTTTAAAAAATGAAGAATATACAGCCCATAACAAGCCATTTTCATTAAAAACTGAAAACTGGAATAATTTTAAATACAGAGGTGCATGAAGCAGAAACCTCCAAGCCAGTACAGCTTTCACTTTCCTAAAAGGGGCTATATGAGAAAAACAACTTTTTGTCATCAATAAATTTCCAGAATTTGTCTTGGTCACGTTACAGTATTAAAATTATAAAACACAGGTAAAAGAAAAATCTTGGGGGCTAAATTTGTTCTCAATTTTTATAAAAATTAAAAAGCACTATTTAAATAAGTTTAATTCCTTAAACCATGCTATCAAAACTGTTAAAATAAATAATATGTCTCCATTACTGATAACTTTATTATATTTGTCACTTACTCCATTTATGTTCTATTGACCTAAGATTTACTGAGCATCTCTGTGAAAAGAAGGCACTGTCTGGGATCTGAAGATTCAGGATTCAAGAAATAAAAAGCTCAATTTCTTTACAAGCATATAAAATCAGCCAGTTTTAAAACACAACTATACTAGAGTTTCTGAACAATGGATTTAATACAAATCAACATTTCTTGAAAATTAAAAACACCCAAATTCCTTTTCTGACATTTTCATTGCTAAAAACGTCAATAATTTCAGTAAATGTGATACAATTTGGGCCAGGATAATTTAATTTGCTTACAATTCAAAAAAAAAAAAATGTGCTATGGTAAAACACAGATGTGTACCCACGTGCACAAACACAACAGTATCCAAAGTACACACAGACTGTTATGGAGAAACCCAGAAATCCTTTTTCACAAACCAAGAGCATCCAAAGTATACACATAGGTAAGTATATTAATTCCTTAATGCCACATAACCAAAACACATTTCCCCTGAGAATTTCCAGATACAATTTCTTTCTAGGGAACAAAAAATACTAAAGTTTTCACCCCCCAAAATACCTTACTGACCATGTGAACTTATTCATAACACCATATAGTACCCAAACTCCAAAGCTTTGAACAGACCATATTTAAATTTATCAATTCAATCATACCTCTGTATTAATGAAAAAGATTAAATATAACACACTCATCAATCCCTTTTTTCCTAAACCAGCAGTAGAAATAATACAAGAGGGAAAAAAATACATATGAAAATGTCAGTAAGGGGACTCACAGTCGTTGCTTTTTTTTTTTTTTAAGAGTATTAATACAGTAAGTCTTTCACTACAGATACTAACATCTCTGACCTTGTTGTAGGGTTCAATAATTACTTGTGAACTTACTGGGACAACCATAAATCTTCCAGGCTACATCAGTTTCCATTCTCCTTCCAGAGCCTTTGGAAGACTATGAAATGCTCAGTAACATACATACACACATGCTCACACACATACACACACAGAGCTACTTTATGAACTCTGGCAATTGTTTCAGTTATAAATGTCAAACTACTGTCCAGTGATCAGCTAAAGTACTATATTTCAAAGTGTGATTTACTGAAAACCTAGAATAGTAACAACTGGGATGCATGTTTGAAGTGCAGATTTCTGGGCTTATCCCAAATTTCATGAATCAGAATCTCTGGGTGTGGAGCCAGGGAATCAGAAATTTTAATAAGCACCCCCAGGAGATTCTCATGCTCATTAAATTTTAAGAAACAATGAGGGACTTCCCTGGTGGTCCAGTGGCTAAGACTCCGTGCTCCCAGTGCAGGGGGCGCGGGTTCAACCCCTGGTCAGGGAACTAGATCCCACATGCCGCAACTTAGAGTTCACATGCCACAACTAAAAGATCCCGCACGCAGCAACAAAGATCCCGCGTGCCACAACTAAAGACCCGGCGCAGTCAAATAAATAAATAAAGATTAAAAAAAAAAAGAAAGTAAGAAAGAAACAACAAGAAAACCCTACAGCAGTCACTAACTCCTCTACCATTTTTCATGCAACTGATAATATTAATCAATAGCTGGGGCATTCAGAAGAAGAAACAGAAGTTTTGTCATATATCTGCTTGTGTGTGGATGCTTTAAAGAATGGCACAGAATTAAACATGGTCTCCATGGTATAAAGAAATATGAAGTAGGGCCCTTCCCCCCTTTCCATCTTATCACACACATAAATACAGATCTTTAAAGGTGATTTAAGACTTCTTTCCTTTAAAACTACCTTTCGTGTTCATGTTACACTATTAAATAACCCAACTTAATTCATATTACATATCTTAGAGGCAGGGTTAAAGAAAATCACAGAAGAATAACTTGCCACAGACCAAACCCTTATATTCCACACATCTATTTAGAGATGATTCTACCTATAGAAGGACTAGCTACAAAGAGAAGTAAAGCAAAAGGGAAGAAAAGAAAGGGAATATAGAACTGAAGGGTAGAGAGAAGGGGTTTTTTATCTTTCCAGCATTTCAGCACCTGACTTAGGCGCTCTCTTCCCTGGGACTTTTATACCTACTTATACCCAGGCTTGCCAATCTCTACAAATTAAGAAAAAATTCCTCAGTTTCATTATATAATAGCCTCTTTTTGAAGAATTTTCCAGAAAAGACAGTATTATGTTATATTATATTATAATAAATAATTTTAAGTATGCACTTAAAATACAAACAATCAGGGATTAACCGTGACAGTTTACGTGGTCTCTGGTCAGTGTTCAGGGAAAGTCTGAGCTTCAGCTACCGTGACTACAACATTCTGACTCAGTGCCTCGTTAGATTAGACATCCAGGTGGTGGTCACTCAAGAATAAGCCCTACTTCCAACCCAGAAGCTCATAGGTGAAAGCAGAGAAGATGAGATGTCTTGACATACTAGATGCAATGTAACACAACCAAAACAATAAATGGAGGGTTTTTGTTGCTTCCCACCACCAAGTGACACTTCTCTCCATCCTCCTCACCAACATGACAGAAAAGTAGTAAAAGCCAAGATATGTGAAAGAGACCAAAGAACATGCAGTCAGAATTCAAATTTAGCCCAATGATGCCAAGTAGGATTCAGAGAAAAAAAAAATCCCAGGATTCCAAAAAGATCAACATATAGTTTACTACAGTGCTTCATATTTCCTTACCTAACATTAAGCCAGTATTGTGTTTGTGAATATACACACACATTAGCCATAAGGAACAACTATAGACAGAATGTTCCTCTTTCGAAGTGATTTTATCTTTCAGTTTGTTTGATACTGTCAAGTATACATGTAAAAAGAAACAAAAAATTCTAAACCATAGAGCAGAGTGTAAACTAAAATGACAAAGTTTATCCATTCCCCAAATCCTCCAAATTCCTTCCCCCAAGCCAAAACAACGATTATTAACAGTTTTTAGGGGGTATTCTTGGATAAAATTTCTACTTATATATAAACATTAACATATATTTTTAAGGTTTTTTTTTACATGAAGAAGATCATACTTAGATTGACTTACAACTTGCTTTTTCACTAATATCTCCTTCACCTTTCCATATCAGCCTATGTAAATCTACCTCATTCTTGTTAACGACTTCCTAGTATTCCTTTGTTACTATACTTTATTTTAGCCAGTCCACCATAAAAAGGACATTTAGTTTGTTTCTTTTTGTCTTATTTTGTCTGGTAATTCTACACACAATGCTTTGATGAATAACCTTGTACATTCAGCAGTGAATACTTATAGCTAATATATCTTCAGGAAATGTTTTTTAATGTAAAATTCCTTGGTCAAAAGATACTTGAGGGGCTTCCCTGGTGGCGCAGTGGTTGAGAGTCTGCCTGCCAATGCGGGGGACACGGGTTCGGGCCCTGGTCTGGGAGGATCCCACATGCCGTGGAGCAACTGGGCCCGTGAGCCACAACTGCTGAGCCTGCGCGTCTGGAGCCTGTGCTCCGCAACGGGAGAGGCCGCGACGGTGAGAGGCCCGCGCACCGCGATGAAGAGTGGCCCCCGCTCGCCGCAACTGGAGAAAGCCCTCGCACAGAATCGAAGACCCAACACAGCCATAAATAAATAAATAAATAAATAAATTTTAAAAAAAAACAAGATACTTGAAAGTTTAAAAGATAGTTCCAAACTACACTCCAAAATCAATAAATAAATTTACATTTCCACTAACCAAGTATGAGCACCCATGTCTCCAATATTAGGTTTATCAAGCTTTTCATTTTTACAAGCCTGATAGTTGTTTTAAAATAGCATCTTTCTGCTTTAATATGCTTTTTTTTTTTTTTTTTACTTATAAGTAAGGCAAAGAATCTTCAAATTTTTATTGGTTGCTTTTGCTACTTTTTTCTCCCTATAAATGTCATGCTCCTATTTTGCCAATTCTTTTATTAGGTTGTTATTCTTTCTTCTTCCTGATTTTAATATATCTTTGTATAGTAAGGAAACTTGTCCTTGACATGTGTTGCAAATACAAATTTTTACCAGGTTATGTCTATTAATCTTATTTAAAGAAAGTTTCTTGTCATGTGTAATTTAAAATTTTATAAAGTCCAATTTGTTCTTATCTTTATGTTTCCTGGCTTCCATTCATTGCTTTGAAATTAAATACTTTCTCATGTCTAAGATAATATACTGACCTTGTGAATTATCCTAACACTTTTATAGTTCCACTGACAATAGAATTTATTTTGGGGCTAAAGAAAAAGGTAGGAAATCCAGTTTTGTTTTTTCTTATTCCCTTCATAGAGCCAGCCAGTTTTCTAAAACTATTTATTAAATAATCCATCTATTCTATGATATCAAATGTCATCATCATCATCATATACTCAACATCATCTGATACTAAATTCTATTTCTACACAGGCCTAAGCACGATTTCTCACATTTGTTCTATTGTTTTGTCTATCCCTGCACAGGTACAAATACTTTATTACCACAGTTCTATTACATGTGTAAACATCTGGTAGGGATTCCTCATTACACTTTTTTCTCTAGAATTCTCCTTGCTATGCTCATATTTATTTTCTAGAGGAAACAAAGAGCCTTTTTTTAATGTCTCCTCTTAAATTTGGAGGGATTATAATTATAATTGCACTTAATTTATAGAGTAATTTAGAAAAGAACTCATAGCTATCCAATGTTGAGTCTTCCCAGCCATTAGCTGTGAAAGGAGCTGCAGCAGTAGTGACAAACATGATGATAGCTGTCGTTGTTGAGTACTGTATGCCAAGACTATTGGATGAGCTTGTTTTAATAATCACAGTAATCTTATGTGGTATCATTATCTTCATTTCATAGACGAGAAAATTAAGGCTCAAATAGGTTAAGCAACTTGTCCAAGGCCACAACCAATACACAAGTAGCTGAGATTTTAATCTGTGCAATATGACTTGAGACTACACTCTGAATTACAGTAATTAAAAACAAGGTGTGTCTTTCACTTATTCAACTGTCCTCAAGTGACTTTTTATCTTTCTCCTTTTAGGCCATGCAAATTAATTGTTTAAGTTAATTCCTAGGTAAACTTAGTTGCTATTTTAAATGGGACCTCTTCTTCCATTACACAGTTGACCCTTGAACAAGGCAGGGGTTAATCTATGTATAATGTATATAGTCAGGCCCTCTAGATTTGCAGGTTCTCTGCATCCACAGGTTCAACCAACCATGGACCTTGTTGTACTGTATTTACTGCTGAAGAATATCCATGTATAAGTGGACCTGTGCAGTTCAAACCCGCATTGTTCAAGGATCAACCATATTTCTAACTTGTTATTGTTTGTATAAAAGAAAACTATTGATTTTATAACATTAACTTTGAAATTGTCTGCCTTAAAGAATTCTCTTACTGGCCCTAACAGTTTTTCAGTTAATACTACAATCATATCATAGGCAAATATTTATAACTTCAGTGTGTTCATTCCAATATTTATATTTCTCCACATGTAACTGAATCAATTCTGCATGCCTTAGTGATGGTATATTACTCTTTCAATGTGCTACTAGATTCCATTTGTAATATTTACTTTATGACCAGTGTCTAAGTGAGATTAGACTACAATTTTCTTTGTATTTCTTTCAAAGGTTTAGCATCACTCTTTTTTTTGACTTCACATCTTTCCTTCTTTTTCTATGCTTTGGAAAAGTTTAACTGGCATCAAAATAATCTTATCCTTTAAGATTAAAAGAATTCACCTGTGAAACTGTTTGGATTTAGTGCTTTTTGACACTCAGTTTCTTCTTCCACAACTATTGTCTATTTAGATCCTCTCTCCTCTGAAGTCAACCGTGTTAATTTATATTTTCCTAGTAAACCACTTGGATTTATTTTAAATGGTACCAAGTAATTCTCTTACTTGCATAAAAACTGCAATAATTTTGTCTAAAAAGGAAAAATACGAGCAAACATATAAATCAACATTATTGGAAAACACAGCCAGGATAAATTAAATGTACAAAACTTGGAGAAAATTACTGGTATATAGTTTTTTAGGCAGGCCATGGGTTTTGGGAAAAAACCTTTAAATAGGGCTTTAGAAGTAAGTGAAGTACCGCTAGGATGTTCATACCCAAAGAATTGTAAATAAAAGAGAAATAAAACTGACACTATGAACTGTTTAAAAAAATCTATTGCATGCTACAAGGTACAGAATGGTTTTCGATTAGATAGTTTATGTATTAAATATTTATGAACTATAACTGAAAAAACAACAAAACTGTGTGCAGTGCTCTTAAGTGTTACTACTCCAGCCATCTAATGTCTAAAAGTAGGCTAAATATCAAAGTAGAAAGTGACATTCAAACACTTAATGAGTACTTACTATGAGCTGGGCACTGTGTCAGAGACACAGAAATGGTGAAGACATGGTCTCTTGGTTCAAAAAACTTATTCCCTTAGCCCCTAGTTCCAACATGACACACTTATAGTAAATTCACAGGTATATATTAAAACGTCAAGAAATATAAACAGCCCCACTAGAATTTTGCTTCACAAGCTAGCAAATATAAAGTAGTTGAAAATCAAATATCAAACACACTTGATTATTGATACAAATATATATAATTTTAAAATTGCTATCACTTTTCTATACTAATTTTAAATCCTGGCATTCTCAAACTGGATATCATTTCCCTTACTATGATAAGGCTGTAAGTACAGACAGAAGTCTAAAGAGGCCCTGAAAAAAGGGTCAGAAAAAGGCAAAAAGAAGCTCCCTTTCTACACTGTTTAATGAAATGAACCTTTAATACCAGAAATAGGATTATTAAAATTTCAGAAAAGAATGAAGTATCACGGGAAAAACAATGAGCTCACTTTAAAAAATCAAAAGGATCCTCTGCCTTAATATTAGAATGTTAATGAATAACCAACAAAAAGTTAATATTCATATTACTGTTTATCTGTAATCACTACCAAGATATAAACAATAAGAAAGTAGGAAGTACTTTGATACAGTACAAACCTACCTGTGCACATGATTCTTCAGGTGTTTTGGCACTAACTGAATAAAGTGCTGGGAGATCTAGCCTGTGCACAGAGAACTTTTCTAGAGTGTGCAAAAGTGCTGGAGCAAGGTGAGAAGTTTGACCTGAGCCTCGTTCTCCAGACAGCAATAGTCTTGGCCTGTAAGAGGTTGGCTGATGATATGGTGACCTGCAATACACATAAGACATAATAATTATTTCAAAACCATACACTCTGAAGACCAAAATAAAATATTAGGAAAATATTTACATAAAAGAATGTAATACCAAATTAATAGAACTTTTTTTTACCTCTCTCATTTTTTTAAGTACAGCAAATCATTTTTTCAATAATTACAGTTTTAAAATATTGATCTCTCTGGCCATATTAATACCAAGACATGAAAGTATAGAAATCCATCCTAAAAGAAAGTTCATCCTATCATACCACACATATTAACTTGGAAAATGCTTCAGACACTAAGTACGACTTAGTTATTAATTATCCCAGGTCAAATGTTAAGAATTCCACTTCTCCAACAAAGAGGTACATCTAAAGATTACTCAAAATGTAGGACTTTTTTTTTTTAATGGTTAAAATGGTAAATTTTATACATATTTTATCACAGTTTTTCTTTCTTTCTTTTTTTTTTTAACATCCTTATTGGAGTATAATTGCTTTACAATGGTGTGTTAGTTTCTGCTTTATAACAAAGTGAATCAGTTATACATATACATATATTCCCATATCTCTTCCCTCTTGTGTCTCCCTCCCTCCCACCCTCCCTATCCCACCCCTCTAGGTGGTCACAAAGCACCGAGCTGATCTTCCCCTGTGCTATGCGGCTGATTCCCACTAGCTATCTATTTTACATTTTACCACAGTTTTTAAAATAGGAAAAAAAAAAAGTAGGACTCTTTCAGTGGCAGCAATTTTGTTTCTAGGCCAAAAAAAACTAACTGTTCTTATCCTAATATATGACATCTAAAGCCCTACACCAGAGAAGGCAAATTTAGGATAACATATTAAAACAAACTCAATTAGTATTTTCAAGATTCTACAGCACCATTAAAAAGATAAATGAGAAAAGTTTATCTAATATCACTATAGATAATGCAGGAAATTCTAAGCAATGTAATAAGAATAAAGCAAATTTTAAAATGCAACAAACGGAAAGAAATTGAACAAACACTGTTACTTGTAAAGAATATGATTATACATTAGAAAATCCAAGAGAATCAACTAATGACTGCCATAGTCTACCAGCAGAATAACAAGACTGAAGATGGAAATAGAAAAACCAAAAGATTTTCCTAAACACTATCAATAACCAATATAAAAAAGGAAAGAAGATTCTATTCACAACTGCAAAAATACAAATGATAAACAATATTAAATAATCTTAACGAGAGAGGTATGAAACTAAATAGAATACATCATGAGCCTGAATATAGATGTCAATTCTTCCCATGCATTTATACCTAGCTATAGTTAACTATATACATATGGTTGGTTTATAGAATTTTATTTTATAGATTTTAAAAATGTAAATCAAAATCCCAAAAAAGATTTGAGTGGGGGGGGGGAGATTTAAAACTTATTTGCAACATTATCTGAAAAAATAATCAAATAAGAACATCAAGGGGACTTCCCTGGTGGTCCAGCGGCTAAGACTCTGCACTCCCAATGCAAGAAGGCTGGGTTCCATCCCTGGTCAGGAACTAGATCCCACATGCTGCAACTAAGAGTTTGCACGCCACAACTAAAAGATCTCGCATGCCGCAACTAAAGATCCTGCGTGCCGCAACTAAGACCCAACGCAGCCAAATAAGTAAATAAATATTTTTTTAAAAATTAAAGAAAAAGAACATCAAGAAAATTTTGGATAAGTGTGCTAGCTCCAATTTCAGAACATTTAAACCTGTTTTAGTAACTAGCACTTCATACACACTTCTTGTTTAATTTTCTTAACAATTCTATGAAATACATAAGTTTCCTCTTACTAAATAGATAAAGAACCCAAGGCTAAGAGAGGTTAGGTATAAGATTATACAACTGGGTGTCCATATAACTGCAAAGCCCAGGTTCTAAAACACAAAGTTAAGATGCACCCTACTTTATACGGATACATATTACAGAACAGAATAATAGAATGAAGAATACACCAAAGAAAAGAAACACAGATCAGTGGAACATAGCAGCCCAGGAAACAAATCATAGTAATTGAAAGAATTTTATATATGATAATAAGCATAAAAATAAATGGAACAGAGATGAATTATAACACAAATATTGTTTTAAAATAGGGAGGGGGCTTCCCTGGTGGCGCAGTGGTTAAGAATCCGCCTGCCAGTGCAGGGGACACGGGTTCGATCCCTGGTCCGGGCAGATCCCACATGCCGTGGAGCAACTAAGCCCGCGCACCACAACTACTGAGCCTGCGCTCTAGAGCCCACGAGCCACAACTACTGAAGCCCGCATGCCAGAACTCCTGAAGCCTGCGTGCCTAGAGCCTGTGCTCCACAACAAGAGAAGCTATCACAATGAGAAGCCCTCGCACCGAAACGAAGAGCAGCCCCCGCTTGCCACAACTAGAGAAAGCCCGCGCACAGCAACGAAGACCCAATGCAGCCAAAAAATAAATTACTTAATTAAATAAATAAATCTATTAAAAAAAATAGGGAGGATTCAGATCCTCATTTCACAAAACAAAATGAATTCTAACACAGAAACAAAGAAAAAACAAAAGATTCATGTATTTTTAATTCATAAAAATCTAAAAACTTTTGTTACTCAAAAATTACAATCTGAACCAAACGGCAAACACTCAAATGAGACTAATAATTTGCCATTAACAGGATTGGTTCTTAATGCATAAAGAGCTTATATGACAGTATTTTAACAAAAAATACCTTCTTATACAAAGAATGTAGACAATTCAAAAAGAAAATAGAAATAAATAACTTCTTAAAAAATGTTCATTCATTTAACAATTTTAGAATGCTTCCTACATTGACTGCCTTGGCCCGTGGTATCCAACAATACCACTGTTACCATAGAGCTCATAACTCAGTGCATTTATTGGAAAAAGGAAGTAAATTACTATAATTCAGTGTGATTAATAAGCAGCACTCTTTAAGTACAGGGTGCTATCAGAGACTCATAAATGGTTTTCCTGAAAAAGTGTTATGAAAGCACAAACCCAACAGATCGAAGGCAGAAAGGATGAATGTCAAGAAACAAAAACAGGATGTACAAAGGAACAGAGGCTAAAAAAACCTCTTGGCCCTTTGGGGTAGAGGATAGATAGTTCATTACAGCCAGCTTCTTTTAAGGTTTTAGGGTAATGTAAGGGTAAAGATACTGGGGTAAGGGAGGGGAAGGGGGAAGGAGAATCAGACTGTGAAGGGCTATGAAGGGTTCTGTAAACCACGTTAAAAGTTGGAATGGACACTGAAGACAATGAGGAAGCATTAAGATGCTTAAGCAGGGGAAGTGACGTAAGCATACACATGTCTTTGGATGACAACTCTAACTCAGCATGTCAGTATAGGAAAGGGTTTTGAAAGAAGGTGAAACAATAGGAAAGATGACCAGTTAGGAGTCTGCTATAATAACCCAGGCATGAGATGTTAATAATAGTATAGACAAGAACAGTGTCAGAGGAGGTAGAAGGAAGAGCTTGGAATTAGACTTACTTAGTAAGAAAAATCCATAGGACTTGGTCATTTACTAGATATAAAAGGGAAGAAAGAGGAAAGAGTTGAGAATGATGTCCAATTCTAGTTGGGACAACTGAATGGATGGTAGCTCATAGGACTCATGGGAAGAGAAGGAAAGACACAAGCCAGCATATACCGAAAGATCTGTGACACAACAAAGGGTGATAGGCAACTGGACAAAGTTTAAAGCTCAAGAGTGATCTAGGCTTGAGAAAGACTTGGTAGTTACTAACAAAGATGAAAAATAATGAAAACAAATGAAAATATTGAGAAACATCATTTATCTGTTAGATTGATAAATATTAGAATACCGTTATTAGCAAATAGATGATGGGAAAATTGGTATTCTCATGAATAGTGAGAATGGAAAAAAGTACAATTTTCTGAAATTAAATTTGGCAAGTATGCCAAATATATGCCAAAATGTATATCCAAGGATATTCTGCAATTCATCCCACTCCCAAAGATTCCCTTACTTCTTAGTGTTCTCTACATTTCTTCCCATAGTACTTATCTTCTAACATTTCATCTATCACACTGATTGTTTTATTGTCTGCCTCCATCTAAAATGTAAGCTGAATAAGGGCAGGGATCCTAGTATATTTGGTTCACTGACATATTCCAATTACCTAGGACAACATCTGGCACATGATGGGCACTTTGACAAAATATCTGTATGAGTGAATGAATATATGAAAGTGCAAACGATTCAAATAAATAAGAAGATATTATTTTCATCTATCTAGTTGGCAAAGATTTTAAAAGACAAACAGTGCTCAGAAATGACAAGGGAATAGAAAAAATAACCCTCTCATACATTAGTGATGAAATGTAAATTGGTACAACCTTTCTGGAAGGCAATTTAACAATCTCTATCGATAGGTTTTGAAATGTATATACACTTTGACACAGCAATCAGTTTTTAAAATCTATCTTAAGGTCTGAATCAGAAAATGTTATAAAGATGTATACTTAGAAAGATGTCTATCACAGCACTGTTTATAAATGAGGAAAACTGGAAATTGCAATTTTTATCAGTAAGGTTATATAAATTATGAAACATCCAAAAAAAATACTATGCTGCTATTTTAAAAGAATGACATTAAACGTATACTGACATGAAATAACATTCCCAACATAGTGGGGGTGAAAGCAAGTTACATTAACAACCTTACAGGAGAATATAATTTATATAAGATAATATATGGGTCTGTCTATATGGATAGAGAGAATATGGAAGTGTGGTCACCAAAATGTTAACACATATTACCTTCAGGTGCTTGGGCTTTAATTTTTACTTTCTTCTTTATGCTCTTCTTTTTTACTTGAATTTTCTACAGAGTATATCATCTTTCTAATCAGAAAAAACAAAGCTATTTTCATTTGGAAAACCTTAAAAAGTTCTGTTTCTAATCCCCTTATGGTAATATACAATAAGAAAGAAAACTTATTTTCCATCATAAGGGTTCTCTACCAGATTGATAGGCCTTAAATAGCTTGACTTCAATTTCATCTTAAATCTAAAGAAAAGGTTGCAACACTGTTTTAGGAAACTATTCCCAGAAAAAGAAACCCATCATCAATGCCGGAGCTAGTGTTACTGACACCAGCATTAAAGTCATGCTTTCTACTTGTCTAGAATCTTTTTTGTATTAATCTGGCATGCTAACACATGTTGCTCGAACAAAAAAGCCAAACCAAACCAAATCAACAACAACAAAATACACGTGTAGTCCTTATTAAAGGCTTATGGTCTAAAGTAAATGCTTCTTGGAAAGTGTGAATAATCATATCATCCAACCTACCCTAAAAAACCCTATCTACATATTAAGCTCAGAAATCAATTTGGAAACCACATAGTACAAGAGAAAGAATATGATCCCAAGAAACAAACAGTACCAAGTCTGCCCCCTACTAGCAGCATGATCATGGGCAATTTACTTAACTTCTTTGTATCTCAGTTTCCTCATCTATAAAATGATGATACCACAAATGCTCATGACTGTTGAGAGGCCTATGTGTATTACTATATACGAAGCCCCAGCTCTATATACCTACCACATGTCTACTTTGTAATGAGCAACAAATGCTAACTCCTATACCTTCATACTCAAAAGGACAGCAAATGCCACCATTTTTTCTGTGAAGCATTCCTGGACTTCCCTGTGGAAGCTTCTTAGTTCTGCTTTCATAACACTTTAGCCATATCACAATGTTTGTCACCCCCAAGAACAAGAACTCTTCCAGAGTAAGAACTATGTTATATCTTATTCATGCTTCAAGCACCTAGTACAATGCCTGGCACAGGGTAAAAAAAAAAAAAGGCAAAATGAGTGAATAAATAAATAAAGTAATTTATCAAAACATCTTTAAAAAACAGCTCATTCTAGGATATAGCTGTCTCACTATTAAATCAAAGTCAAAGCAATGAACTAGAAAAGCATATGTAAAAGAGGTTAAAATTAAACCAATTCCTTGAGAAAGGCTAAGCCAACCAAAATAAGCCATACCACTGATAATACATTAAATCAGTAACAGAATGTTCTTAATGTAAAATTGAAAAATTGATAGTTTCTTAGCTCCTACTATGTATTTCAATTCAAATAACTAAAATTGTCAAAACAAACAGCACACACATGGCACACAGGCTAGCCAGGTGAAAGTCAGAAAAAAATGATTATTTGGTTTTCCCTTAGCCATCAATAAACAGATCTGTAAAATTACTGAAACAGTTTAAGAAAACTTCCTGGAGGGCATAAAAGAAAGGCTCTGGAGTGAAGAAAAAAGTTTCTAATAGAAGAGCTTGCTGTTAAAGAGTAAATTAAAGTAATTTAGTCTCATTTTAAAAACTAAAAAACAAGGAAGGGTTATCAATGCAAATAATCAAATTAACATTTCACCAAAATCTACATGGGAAAAACTTCGATTAAAGTTAAAGACTTAAATTTGTTCAAAATATCTCTAAAGAAAAATTACTTAAAAGTATACACAATCCAGTGTCTTCTAATAAAAGTCCTATTAGACCTACTTGACTGGAGCATTATGGTTCTTTAACTATCATGATAATTATGTAAATGCAAGTGATGATGCTGTTAGTATTTGAAAACTATTTAGCACTAAAATTGTTCACCCATTGAAGTGCACAGCAAAAGCTGCTTTAGCATAGACAAAGGCAAATGTAAATAGAAAAAACATAAAATCTAAATTAGGAAAGTGTAAACTAATGAGGTTTTGGAGAATCAGAAAGTTATTTGTTTAATTACTGAGCAATTTCTAATTCAAAACCTCTTTAGTACCCTTAGAGTCCTAAATTATCATATGAAACTTATTACAATCAAAATATTCTAGATCATGGTAAATATTTCATTTCTGTCCACTTTAGTTCAAATAAAAAGCAATAAAATTGGGGACATGGGTTTACTTTCTGAAGGCAACCCTTCCTTCTACCCTACTTTAAAAAAAAAAAAAAATCCCACAATCATTTTAGGAAAAAATATCTTGAGTTGACCAATAAACTAATTTATTACCACACAAAAACATAGACACAGTAAAGTTTTCCAGAATTGTGTCCAAACAACAGAAAAACAAAGTCCTCCAGGTTACAACCAAAAGTAAAAATATACTGTAGTTCTAACTATAAAGTAGTAAAAATCACTCTAAATTGAAAGAAATTTCAATTTAATTGAAATCAATGATATAAATTGCTTACATTGTAAAATGAAGGTAAGGTTTATGTACAGCAGCAGCTGATGACTGTTTCTTTGGTGATCCTGAGTGACAACTGGTCTCGAAAA
This sequence comes from Eschrichtius robustus, assembly GCF_028021215.1. Taxonomy (NCBI): domain Eukaryota; kingdom Metazoa; phylum Chordata; class Mammalia; order Artiodactyla; family Eschrichtiidae; genus Eschrichtius; species Eschrichtius robustus. Next base: position 18,625,521 of record NC_090838.1, read on the forward strand.
TGGATAAAGCATTCTCATCTTCACTATCATCTAAAATCAGAGTTTCTATATCTGTTTTAAAAAAAAAAATCACAAAGATTATGAGGCTTAAAAAGTCATTTAATATTAGTGCCCTACCAAAGCTAAGAAAAATTGGTTTAAAAATCAAGTGGCAAAAACTAATAAGTTATCCATCAAATAACACAGATTGTCCAGGGAAACTGACAAACTACAGTATTCTGAGTAATTTATAAATGGAACCAATGTAACTTTTTCACCTTTACGGACTACTTAAGTGTTATGAGATGCATTTTGGAAGACTACAAGAACAGTGGAAAAGAAATGGCACTCTCATAAAATACTCACCTACTTACTAAAAATTTCTAAGTTAATTTTGACCAAAACCAGTACATTTAATATAAATAAGATGGTTTAATTAATAGAGTAATTGAGGTATGGCCCAGTTCTTACAAAAGCAACAAGGAACAAACTGACCTTTATTTTTTCACATGGCACACACACACATATTTCAAGGAAAATCTAGTCTTAGTTAAGAAGGGACTCGGGAATTCAGTGGGAAAAAAACCAATCTTAAAAAATGTACTCATTCAAGTAACATTGGGTCTTAAGTTATTGTTCGATGGACTAACGGGAACTAAAATTCCTATTGAAAGTGCCATACTTAAAAATTTATCTGGACTACAACCTAAAGTATTAATAGCTGTAATTCATACATACCTAACAAAAGCGTCAATTCATTCAATAAAAAGCAATGCTACATGTGTAGGAGAAATGGGAGGAAATTAAGATTGACAGAAATCATACCCTTGCCCAAAAAAACAAAGAAAAAAAAGAGGCATGCTTTCTAAAATGAGATACTGAATTGTGCTGGCAGACACAGATTTCAATGGCTTTTAAAAGCCAAGTATTTAATACAACTAATATTGTAAAAGTTAATCAGAAAATAATTGAGCACCATGTGATTGATAATTTCATATATAAGGAAAGGATACTTGTCTAAGAAAAATATTAAAGACCAAAACAATCCAGAATAATATATCTAAATAACTAAAAAACAATTATTAATAACCAAAGAAAATTTGGTTTCTTTCCTCCACTGGTATGTGAACAAAAAAAATGAAACTAAAGCATACTTTATACTTATGGGGAAAAAATGGTAAGAAAACACAGATAATAATGCCATAAAAAAATTCTCAAATGCAAGTAAAGAAGTTACAGTCTCTCAGAAGAGAAGGTAAGATTTTTATGACCTTCTAAAGGTGACATAGTCTTTTAAAAATTAAAAAAAACTTGGGAAAAGATACATATCCTCAGTTTTGAAAATCAGAGATAAGAAATGTACAATGCATGGCAGAGTAGCTGGCTCATACATAATATTTGTTCTCCTCCTCATGTGACAAACTTAAGAAATCAAGTAATCGATGTGATATTTCATGAGAATCTACCCTTAAAAAAAAGTTTCTGAAAAATATATATATGACAAGCAAAATTCATTGAATATCAATGATTTTTACTATACATAACAGCTTTACCATTATAATTCATTGGACAATTTTTTATACAGTGCAGACTACATGTTAAACAAAGAAAATGAGGATAATTTTTTTAAATTACTGTCTCTTCTAAGTTCACGGGCTTTTACTTTGATTAGCACAGGAACCTAGAGTTTTCCTGTACATGAGTAACATTTTTAAAAGTAGCTTTCTGTTTTTATCTCAAATCCAAACTACAATCTTGAGGCCAGAACTCAAGACCTTCTATAATCAGGTTCTAATTTACTGCCCTACTAGTAATTTACACTCCATTAGCGCAGCACACTGCAGAGTGCTGTGCCAATAACAACAGTATGATGAGTTGAATCCAGAAGGACATTAGAGCAACATGGTTAAGAGCATGGGCTCTGGAGTCAGGCTCCCTGGGTTTGAGCAAGACCTAGAATTTACTGAGTGACCCTTTATATAAGTGAACATCTTCATTTTTGATAGAGTAAGAGTACCTACTCCCAGGATTGTTATGAGGATTAATAAATGACAATTTATGTAAGGGCTTTATAATAATAAAAGAAATGTAAGCCAATACTATCATAGCCAACTTTTCTAAAGATGGTAACACTCCCACATTAAGATAGTCAGAATGTCCCAAGAGTGAACAAACAGAACAAACATCCATTCATTCTTTTTACGGACACTGACTAGGCAACTACTGTGTGCTAGACAACATGCTAGGCCTAGAATATACAGTGGCCAAGGAAATGGATACATTTCCTATATTCGTTGCAAATACAAAAGAGTAACACATAAATAACCTTATAAGAAAACTCAGAATTTATTTACTTATGCCTGCACTTGTTTCATTTTAACAATATGAAAAGGTAATTTACACTACCTTCTTTCTTGTCACTCTGGCTAATTTCAGCATGAGGAAACACTTTTTGCAAGACTGCTAGGATGTTGTTGAAGCTTCTTTCCAGCAGCGGTCTTATGATGGGGGATAGTGCATGTCCCGAAGACATGACAGCACGCTGGGAAGCAGGCACAATATTCTGCATTGCGTGGTAAAAATCTTGGGCGTTGAGCACTATTGAGGAAACATCTAGCTGCAGTTTATGACTGCTAGCATAGATCTGGGGGTAACGCCTCCGCAGGGCAATCAGGGCAGCTTCAGTGCACAGGGCCTTGATATCAGCTCCGCAATAGCCTAATGCACAAAAGGAAAAGGATAACAAAGGTAAGTCCATTTTTCCAAGTATCAACTCTATTTTGCAAATATGCACATCTTTATCTAAAGTAAAATACTAAATCAATCATATGCAATTTCACTAGCAAAATGAAAAATGACCATTTAAAGTCACCTAATAAAACTGTTTACTCATTAAGACTAAAAATGTTTTGAACATTTTAATTAACAAACACATGAACTAATGATATTAAAAGAAAACAAGTCATATATTTTGTGCCAAAACCACTGATTATAATGTACATCTTTCTTCAGGAAAGGTTTTAAAAAAAATAGTTTTATATCAATCCTTCATCAATATTTCCAATCATTAGTTTAGTCCTCATGACATTACAGTTTTCTATAAATTTTCCTAATATTACTAATTTCCAAACACATATAATGGAGCAGTACAAAGTAGTATACATAAGCGGAAACTTCAAAATCAGAGCTATTCTACTACTAACTCTGAGTGCAACCCACAAGCAGGTTAATATCTTATTACCCCCAAAACTATACTTTAAAGTTATGATCATCTCTGATAGTTCCAAAGGTATTACAGGGAATGAGAATCCATTACATTTCTATATTATCTTCCTTTTTATATATATATTTAGTTTAAAATGATTGATAATCCAGTTCACAGGGCTACAGAGATATGAGGTATCATCCATTACCCATATTTAACTGATCATGTAGTTAAACAACAGATCAAGCCACCAGTGCTCTGAAATCATTTCATTCATTTGAGCGACAAATACATAGAAAAACATATGAACTGTTAGGTCTTTACCACAAATGGGAAGAAAACCTCAAACTAGTCATGGTGTTTTTTTATATCACCAATTAAACCTGCATTTGGCCACCTTTATCAGTTATGCCAGCAGGGGGAACCACTCGAACTAGTTACAGAACATTAGTCCCTCAGCTCTTCAAAGAGTGGTATCAGGTTTATTTATCTTTTTATATATCACAATGACCTTGTAGAACACTTAAATACTGAAATTAAAATGGTGATTAGATAGGAAAACTACGAGCAGAGAAGAACTAGTACCAGACTAACTGGCAGAAAAAGAACATTAAGGAACAAAACCATATAAATCAAACTGACTCACACATTATAATAAATTCTATCCCTATATCCCTCAGTAGGGCAAATGATCACGTTAATCAAGTCCTACACATAACAGAAAACTCCTCACCCTGCTCTCCTTTTTCCCCAGCACTTACCACCTTATCATTTACCTATTATGTTTACTGTCTGCCTTCCCCAACTAGAACGTGACCTCTGTAAGAATAGGGGTATTTGTTTGTTTTGTTCGCTAAATGTATCTCAACTACCAAGAACAATGCCTGGCCTGGCATTCAGTAGATATCCAAAAAATATTTCTTGAGTGAAAGAATGAATGAAAAAAGAAACGAGTAACTCCAAAGTTATAGTTTGGAAACGTAAAACTATTAGGTTACCATGTATTACAAAAAAGAGGGGGACGAATCATATCTATTAGGCTTTTCTTTTACTAAGAAATCTAAATTCTTTTATTATTAAACCAACTTACTCACTGTAACTAAAAATTTCAATGAAAATTATGAAGTACTATATTCATAAACATTTATTCAGAGGTAGGGGAAAACTTAATATGACCTATGAGAATTTAATTCAGAAAACTATAAGCAGATTAAGCATTAACACTGCCCCATGACAGCAATCAATCTCCCAAATAATTCTTCAGAATAACCAAGTTTACCGTGTCTCTCATTTTATTTTCTATTTCTCAATGAATGAACCTGACAAAAAGTATCTTTTCCTGTTCCATACATATCTGTTACATTAGTTCAACAAAATAACTGTAGAACACCAGCTCAGTTATAAACAGTTAACTAAATAATCCATTTCAGAGGAAGTAAAGAATAAACTACTGTCTTCAAAAAAATATAAACCACATTTCTTTTTCTTCTTTAAAAGTATATATACTTAGTGAACATACTATATGACCCTATTTTTAAGTGCAAAAACCTAAATTAAAAAGGAAAAAACGTTCAAAAACAATGCAGAACAGAAAAAAGCCACTAAAAGGTATTTTATGTAGTAAATGTTGCCCATAATATTTATGTTGGACATAATAATATAAATAGCAATGTATTGTTCATTTTTTCTTAATTTAATAAAGATAATTTTAAAGCTTATCAACACTAATAGATTCCATTTAAAGAAGTAAATTTTCTTCACTGAGTTAAATAGATGTTTTGTATATTGACACATTTTATTAACAATATCAAAAAATCACATTTGTTAATATCATCACCAATCTCATCGCTAAAATCTTTTAAGTGCTGGCAAGCTGTCAGCTCACAATGACAAATATAAGTCATAGAACGCCCTTTGAGAACTGCTGTGTAGCTTATAATCCCTTTTTTGGTTTTAAAAAAATCCTAATTTTTGCTTGCAAGTTTGAATTTCATAATTAGTTATAAACTAATCTTTGAAAAAAATAAAGAAGTAAATTTTCTCATGGATTATCATAACCAACAGACTATAAATGATAGGAATTACCTTCTTTACATTTGTTTGTGAATGAGAATTACTAGTTTATATCTGTGGCTGTCAACCTTGACTAGTCATCCGAATAAACAACGAAAATGAGTCAAAAATAGATTCCCAACAAACTTAGTGAATCAGAATCACTAAGTGGTGGTTTAATATCATAAATATGTATTCTGAGAAAACTTTACAAGTGATTCTGATATACAAAAAATTTGAGAACTACTGAATTAATAATAATACACTTTCCTTACTAGACTCTAAAACAGAACTAAAGGTACATCATAACCATGGCTAAATAGGTTATATTAAGGGTGACCACATGTCCTGGTTTAGGCCATTTGCCTTGTCATAATTAACAGCGTATTTTTTCACTCTCAAAAGGGTCCTGCTTTAGAAAAATAGACGATATGACTATTCCAGAAATACTGAAATACAGCCTTTTGAGAGTCAAAAGCTGGTGTTAAATATCAATATCCCTTCCATAAGAATTCCATAACTATACTAGTTCTACCATTACAACTCTAATAGTCTGATGAACACACATAGCTAGATACCAAAGAAAACGCATTCCTGAATACTGCTATTAAGATGGAAATTTGTCTGAAAGAATGAAAATACAAGCTACTCAAAGAGGTTATAAACTAGAGAAAGGTAATAAAATTTTATGAAGTTACTTTTTAAGTAAAATACCAAACAATGAAGGTCCACAAGCTAAGATGCCACATTGACAGATACCCTTTCATTGTTTTGGCCCTCTTAGTGAAAATGAATAGAGAAATATGATTAGATTGAAGTTCTTCATTAAGCTTAAGCTCCTACTATTTGTGCATATGTTCTGGATACCAAATTATTTGAAGACTACTAAAAATCACACCTATTATGCATGCAAACCTCCAAGTACTTGGGAATTCATTTCAAGGTAAAAGTTACCAAATCCAACCTCTAACAAGAGGTCAACTATCTTTGCAGTCATTCATTAAGACTGCATACTCTTTTGTTAGGCATAAATTTCATTCAACTGAACCCATACATGTTAAAACATCTTTGGGATACCTAAGTGCTAAGCTCATAATGAATTAAAAATTTATTGCTATTTCGTTCCTGTTTGAAGACCTGCATTTTCTTTTTTCTTTTTTTTTTTTTTTTAATGTGAACTGGTTTCTTAAATGAAATAAATGTCACAATCAAAATCAGAAGTCAGTTAATTATAATGGATTTTTATGTCACTCTCCAGGAAGAAAATAGAGTATATATAAGCAGATTCTAAACCAGCAACGCCACCCCCAAAAAAGGCAAGAGAAGTTTTTCAGTCCTATAAAAAAGTATGTCTTAAAATTTTTTTAACTTAAGAAACTGACTAAAAGCTAAAGTAAATAACTTGGTAAAATGAGAAGGAGTGGCCTTTCGAAATGAAAAAGGAAACTGAGAGTCTAATATTTACGATGAAGAATTAGAGTATATAATATTTCAGATGGTAGATAGGGTAAAAAAGTAATTTTAAAATTACTCTTAGGGAATTTCCAAAATTATTTGAAGACTTCTGCATATTTCAGTTAAGGATCATTCTGTGACAAATTCACAGACGAATCTACAAATATTTCCCATTCTGATCTGTACTCTAACACAATAATATCATAAAAGTAACAGGAAATAAAAGGGGTCAGATTTCAAAAAGGGCAAAGACTGGATTTTGTACCAAATACCACCCTCTCCCATAAAGCAGCACAAGGCTTTGCAAAGGTCAAGCCAAATTTACATGAAATGGGTTTGGCGCATGCTCTCTTATACCAGGCAAAGCTTAAACTGGAGTAGTGCTGGAGAGATTTACGTTTTCTCCTCACCAGAAGATGTCGAGGTCTTTGTGGTTCAAAAGCTGAGGTATGCTGCTTCGGAGATGGAGGTCCCTGTGGATGAAGAGGATAATTCGGATGTAGCTAACTGAATGGACTAATGTTCTATTTAAGTTTTAATTATTTGATGGTGGACCACAATGATTTTTTAACTAAGTTGTTCTTTTTGGTTTTGGTAACTTTAAAGTTTTCCCAAGTAGACTGCTGATTGTTAGTGGACTTATCAGGGAGACTTCTTCATAATGCTTAAAAAAATTTCATGGAGAGATTTTTTAATTTATATTTTTGAGAGAATGAGAGGAAAATAGACAAAAGACAGAAAAAGAATGAAGGAAAAATACCTGTGTGTATATTCAGTTGCTTAATACCACATTCATTTTTATTTCAGACCTAATTAGAGCCAAAACCCTGAATTCTAAAACCTCTGAATTCCGTCTCCTATGTATGATCATGTATGTACATAAAACACTCTCACCGTATCCTTTTAGGACAGTAGTGTTCGTTCACTCTGTAGGAGATCTACTTTGTGCATAACTTAACATTAACTTGGAGAATTTTACATTTGGGGAAATACTAGCAGATGTCATTAAGTATTTTCTTTGAAGACTCCTCTCACTCAACTTCTTTCTAAACCACCGGCATGAGGATAAGTCCATCATGTAATCTGTGAAGTAAAAGACTACAGTCCTGCCCTATACATGGACCTTCACCTCTTGTTTAAGCTTATTTTTCTTAGTAAAACTTCTGAAAGGGAACAATTCCTAAAAGGAGACACTGTAGTAATACTAGAAATCCAGCACTCAATGAAAGGCATATGACCACTGAGCTTTGATAATCAAAACACCTAATGGCAGCTAAAGTTCTAATTTAGAAGTGTTCAAACTTCAAGTGAAATGTTTAAAATAATATTTACATTTAAAGGCAAAGCCATCTATTGCACAAAAACACAACTATACTCATTCACATTCCAAACATAAGGGGAAAGGGAGGCTGATCAGAACAAACAATGACAATCAAAAGATTCAAACAGTAGCACTCACCAACACATTTTTCAGCCAATTCACCTAAAAAAGCATCTGACAATTTTGGATTCCAGTCCCTGGTATGGATCTGTAAAATGTGTTTTCTTGCCTAAGAAGAAAAGTACAGATAAATAAAATCTTGCCTAAGGAAAAAAGTACAAATAAATAAAATATCATCAACCCCAAAATGTATTAGATGGAACAAATTTATCAACTAACCATATCCCAGAAAAGCAACTGTTTATTTTAAAAGAAACATAAACAGCTTGGCATCCACATCAACTCTGATTCCCATAATAACCCTGTGAGCTATGTAGCAGAGATCTTTGTTTCACAAACTAAGATAACATCCTGAGAGGTAAAGGAACTTGACTAGCGGCACATATGACTACGTGACTGATATAGGACTAGAACTCAAAACTAAATTTCACTTTCCTCCACGTCATTTTAAGCATTTGAAAACATGTAAACAAAAAAACTTTAATGCGTTATAATAATCATAACTTTTAAACAAACCTTATATTTAGATTTCACAGGCCTTTTGGTTCTCATATGCATAAAGTGTCATTAAAGTTTTAAGTTGAAGAAGTTTTCAATTAAGTAAAGAAATATAATAAACATTATCATCTTGTAAGTTAGTTAATGTTTTCACATCTAATATATAACAAGGTAATCTCCATAAATATTAATTGAATTCACTGTAAAACAAAGGTCTAAACAATTTTACCTTGATTTTTTTCTTTCAAAATAGCATGCTTTACCTTAAATCTAACTGTATAGCACAATCAAAAATTTAACATCTTGGTTCCAAATTAAATGAAATTTCTTTTTCTCCCACAGTAAAAAAGAAACACTGAAGTATGAGTCCATAATCACCTGAAAAGTCACATCAGAATTTTTTTTTCACATTTGCCTTCTTTCAGGGGAAAAACAATGCTTTCTAAAATTGAGTATACTTGTTTCCTCAACACTGCTACTTGAGTTTCTTGAGACTATGAAAAAGCAAATTATAACCAAGATGATAATATTATTGCCTTGGTGAGGAATTTGGGGTCTAGCACCAAAACAAAAAGAACTTGAAAGCTGTCAAGATAAACCTTGCTCAAAAAGTTGACAAAATCTGGAATCAATAGCTATTGCTTCAATTCCAAGTTCTAAGTTAGGCGTTCAGCTACCAAAAATAAATCAATGATGTAACAAATATTTTCTTTCGACTTGAAATATCTGCCTGAACAGATACTAAAAAAATATAAAATCAAGGCCCCCAAAAGATATCATTCTGAGAGCTTATATAGTCTAGAAGATGACATTAAGAATCTATATAGACTTCATTACCAGAAGGGGCGCCACTCATTCAAGACCCTTAGAGAATCAGAAACACGGCAAAAAAAAAAAAAAATCTAAGCTGGAAGATATCTCAAAAAAGAACTATCTGTATCCCTTCATTTTACAAAATAAGTAAAGATTTAGAGGAAATGAAATTAATTACCTAAAGTCAAGTTATTGTCAGGTCTCTGAGACATTTAAGTGTCTTTCTCTTTTTCTATATAAAGAGTCTCCTTTCTTTATCATAAAAACAAGAAATAGAAGAAATTATTTAAATCAAGAAATGTTTCATTATGCTTTACTCTATATGGCATATAGAAGAGTAAATCATATGGTTTCTCCTAATAGAAAGTAGCTTCCTCTATTATTAAGAGTCAAAGGCAAACTCAGGTCACTCATTCTTTAGGATTCATGAATATACACATAACATTTATAACAATAATCATACTGCTGCTGATGATAAACAAAAGAAATTAAGCATTACTGCATAAAGAAGGTACATGCTATTTTATGGTAATAAAGAGTTAACAAAATTATTAAAATCTGGCACCAAGACTTACTTTTACTTTTTTTGTTGTTTGTTTTTTACTTTCACTTGCTCAAATAGCAAGAGTCATGATATTCCACTTCTCAAACTGCATGCTAATATTAGACACTGACTGGTATCAATTTAAATTAACGACCCAAATGGAGCCTTATGACTGCCCTTAACCCTTCTCTATTCTATTCATGAGGCTATCTTCCAGCAGACTAGTTCATAGCTTCTCTGTCTTCATGCTCAGCCTCTCGTTCAGAGCTTGCTTCCTAATCCACTGAGAAAACTGAAGCAATCAGAAGAAAACTTCCAAAGATACCCCATACCAACTCTGTCCACCTGTCAGCATGTGTACCCGCAATATTCTGTCTTCTCCCTATTATAACAGATGAACTATCAAATTCCTATCTATAGTCATTCTCGGGACTTCCCTGGTGGTCCAGTGTCTAAGACTCCACGCTCCCAGGGCAGGGGGCCCAGGTTTGATCCCTGGTCAGGGAACTAGATCCCACATGCCACAACTAAGACCCAGCGCAGAAAAATAAATAAATAAATTTTTTTAAAATTAAAAATAAAGTCATTCTCATCACTCATATATTAAATCCAATCCCCCTTCTCGCCTATCAAGGCAAGAAGATAATTCTCCTTTCTCAATTTCACCACCAAAATTTCCTTCCCTACTGGATATTTCTCCCATCTTAAAAATAACAAAACACCTCCTCTTGTCCCCAATTTGCTCAACATCTCACCTCAATCCTTTGCTTCTTATTACAGCAAAACACTTTGAAAAATTTATCTCCATTCACTGTCTCCAATTCCTCCCCTCCCATTCTCTTAAACTAACCATATTCGAGTCAAGTTTTTTGCACCCACCACTAATTGAAATTGTTCCCATCAGGTTTCACCAATGACCTACATAATGCTAAATACGATCGCCAATCTTCTGTCATGTGATTTAATTTAGCAACATCTGACACAGTTAATTATACCTTCCCCATTGATATAGTTTCTTCACTTGGCTTCCAGAATCCCACTCTCCTAGTTTTCCTCTTACCTTACTGACTGCTTCTTAAGACAGAGGAATTGTATCATCTAGTCTCATGACCTTAAATATTACCTAAGGAAAAAAAGGTGAACAGCCAGTCTAGGCTTTTTCCACAGACCCAGGCCAAGAAAAATGATCTTAGGTTTAGGTCTCAAGCACCGTTTTCTTGAAACTTAGAAAGTTAAAATTAACATGGAAAACTATGCTCAAGATCCATACTTATACAATATAGTAAGCCACAGAACATTTCCATCGTCACAGAAAATTCAACTGGACAATACTGTTCTAGACCTCGTTTACTGTTAAATCTCTGATTTGTGTGGACTATACCTGAATTGTGAGGACTATGGTTGGCATATGGACTTTGAGGCCTACATGACTAGGACAATATAGAAGAGAATTGGAAAATCAAGGTAATGGCTTTCCTGTGCCAAAACGAACACTGGCTGTGCCCCTTAGAGCTAATAAGCACACTCCCCATCTACTGGTAGAGCCTAAAAGATGTGCTTGAACTGTTGTAAGATGTCCCTAACGAGATAGCTGATGTTTCCCCATGCTGCAGTAGACTACTTCAGTCTTGTCTCCTATAACTAAGCGTACCTCTATGCACTGGTACAGCCCTAGAAGCTCACTTGGGTAACAAAAATGATGCTGTATACACTATGTTTCCTATCCTGACAAAGCTAAATAAACTTGGTGCCCAAAAAAAGCCTATAAGTTGGATCGTCAATCCAAAACTGAGACAGATACACTGGCTGTTCAGACTGTCGAACTGAGGTAGAGACTGCTCTACACAGACTGCTCTATACAGCAGAGCCATTGCCTTCATTTCCCTGTAGTCTACTGTACTGTACTAATCACTAAGCGTCTCACACCTATGTACATAAATGAGGCATTTTACAGAGATCCAAAATCAAAGCCATATAACAGCAAGTGCTCGTGTGTGTGTGTGTGTGTGTGTGTGTGTGTGTGTGTGTGTGTGTATAAATATATATATTCATATGTAGTATCTTCTCTGCTCTCTTTTGGTTATATTTATATAGGTATGTGTTATAAAGGTTCTAATTAGGCTTGATATGTTTAATACATGCAAAGCATTGTCAAATACAGAATCTTCTCTGAATATGTCCCTCCCTCTCAAATATAAATGTGCAGTGAAGATGACAGTCAATGATTAAACTGGTCAAAGACTAACCAAAAAATTGCCAAGTAAAAATAAGAAAAAAGAACTTTGTATAACATGTTAAATAACATTTTACATAGTCAATGACTACACATTGCCCTGTTTTAATTATGTTTTTTTTTTTATTATGTTCTTTTTAAAACTACACTATAGGGCTTCCCTGGTGGCGCAGTGGTTAAGAATCCGCCTGCCAGTTCAGGGGACGCGGGTTCAAGCCCTGGTCCGGGAAGATCCCACATGCCGTGGAGCAACTAAGCCCATGCGCCACAGCTACTGAGCCTGCGCTCTAGAGCCCACAAGGCACAGCTACTGAGCCTGCGTGCCACACCTACTGAAGCCCGCGTGCCTAGAGCCCGTGCTCCGCAACAAGAGAAGCCACCGCAATGAGAAGCCCGCGCACCGCAACACAGAGTAGCCCCCACTTGCGACAACTAGAGAAAGCCCGTGCGCAGCAACGAAGACCCAAGGCAGCCAAAAATAAATTAATTAATTAAAAAAAAAAAAAACTACACTATAATGAATAGCGTTTGCTGCTTTTAATTAAATAAGATGTTACAGCCACTTCTATGAGAATTTGCATATTGGGCTCTTATTCATAAAGCCACCGTTACTCTAAAAACGTTATTTTTATGGGAACAAAGCTACTTTGGCAAACAAGAGACATATGACCTGTCATACAAGATAATTAATACAATGTGGAGAACTAAAGAAAAGAGTAAGTAAGCATCTACAGTAACCTAAAAACCATACCCTTACTTCCTAAAAATCATAAACTTTCTGATAATTGTTAACAAAAAAGATTAAATTATTCAATAATTACAAGAATTTTTTAAGTAGTAACTAAGATATCCAACAAGCACAAAATTTTGAAAATGACCACTCATAAAATACCACTTTCAAAGTATGTATACATATATATATATATTTCATAATTAAGTCACAAATAAATCTTAATATATCAAAAACTCTTACCTTTTGATCAGGAAGGTTGAAAAGAAATTCTCTGTCAAAACGACCAGGTCTCCTGAGAGCAGGATCTATAGAATCAAGTCTATTTGTAGCACCAATAACAACAATTTCGCCCCTATTGTCTAATCCATCCATAAGAGCAAGGAGGGTTGACACTATAGAGCTGTAACAAAATTTTCAGACAAAATTTTAAATTTTAAAAAGGGAAGAAAGAAAAAGTTGCAAAAATTGCTGCTTATACTAACTTTTATCAGTCTTAAAGACTAAAAAAATGGATTTTTATATCCATGTTCACAAGTAAAACTAAGTTCCATTTAACTTTCTCATATTACTCTAAACAGGTTTAAGTCTTCTGCAGATATAACTGACATACAATACACTGAATATATTTAAAGTATACAAATTGCTAAGTTTTGAAGTATGTGAAACTATCACCATAATGAAAAAAAGTAATATCCATCATGCTATTCTTCATGCCCTTCAAAATCCATTCCCCACTGCTCTTCTTTGACCCAATCCCCTGGCAACCACTGATCTGAGTTCTGTCACTATAGATTAGCTTACATTACCTAAAATTTTATATACATGGGATCACACAGTAAGTACTTTTTTTTTCTGGATTCTTTCCCTCAGCATGATTATTTTGAAATTCACCACATTGTTGGTTTAACACTAGTTTATTCCTTTTCATTGCTAAGCAATATTCCATTTTATGGATGGATCCCAATTTGTTGATTCACATGTTGATGGACATTTAGACTGTTTCCAGTTTTTGGCTATTACCAAAAAAGCTGTGAACATTTATACAGGTCATGAAGATGTTCCCATAGGTTTTTTCCTAAAAGTTTTATACTTTTACCTCTTAAGCTTAGGCCTTCATCCTCTTAACCTTTAATGTTTACAGAATCTAAAATAACATCATATTTTGTATTCCTAAATATTGCTTTATCAGTGTCTTTTTTTATCATGGCCAATTATGCAACAGGTTTGTCAATTCTATTTTTTTCAAAGAAGCGACTTTCTAATTTCCTGATTTCTGCATGTCTCTGTTTACAGTTCATATATAGTTAGCTGTAATTTTTTATTTTACTAATACCATAGATTACTTAGAACAATAGTTCTTGATAAAAAACAAAATTCTCTGCTTATCTTTTTGTCATTTCTTTTTTTTTTATAAATTTATTTATTTATTTATTTTTATTTTTTGGCTGTGTTGGGTCTTCGTTTCTGTGCGAGGGCTTTCTCTAGTTGCGGCAAGTGGGGGCCACTCTTCATCGCGGTGCGTGGGCCTCTCATTATCACGGCCTCTCTTGTTGTGGAGCACAGGCTCCAGACGCGCAGGCTCAGCAGTTGTGGCTCACGGGCCCAGCTGCTCCGCGGCATGTGGGATCTTCCCAGACCAGGGCTCAAACCCGCGTCCCCCGCACTGGCAGGCAGACTCTCAACCACTGCGCCACCAGGGAAGCCCTGTCGTTTGTTTCTTATATTTTGTATATTACTAAACTTTGGAAATTAGTTGTGATTTGAGGCACAATGTATGGCCAATTTTTATAAATGCTGTGTTTGTTTGAAAACAGTGTTCATTCTATATTTGCCTTAGATAAGTATGCCCATAAGATCAGATTCATATAATATAGTTGTTCAAATAATCTGTAGAGAATTTATTTTATGCTCATTTGGTCTATTAATTACTGAGAGGTACATGATATCTCTCACAATGATTATCAATTTGACTCTTTGCAGTTCTGTCAATTTTTGTTTTATACAGTTTGAAACGTAGTAATTAGGGAATTATAAATTTTAAACTATTATATCTTTCAATAAATTGAAGATTTTATTATTGTAAATTGATCCTCTTTTTATGTATAATAATGCTTTCTGTCTTAGTCTCTTTTGTCTAATATAGCAATAGTAGCTTTCTGTTAGTATTTCTTTTTTTTTTTTTTTTTTTTTTACGATAATGTCAAGTTTAATTTGCCAAATATACAAGTTGGACTTGTGGAGCATGTTTTGCCTGGGTGCTACACAGTAAACAGGTTTCTTGAAATGATCCATGGGCAGGGTTAAGAATGGGCCTGGGGCCTGGCCAGAGTTGGGGGTAGGGAGTAGGGTGGGAAGGTCAGGGGGGAAGCCTCAGTCAGAGGGGACTGGCCGGGGATGAGCCATGACCCTCAGAGACCCAGGGCCCTGGCTCCCAGGCGACAGCCCCCTTGATCGGGCACCCGGGCAACACAGACAGGGGGCCGTCCATCCCAAACTTGTCAGCAGCTACTGCGGCTCAACTGCCCCCTGCCCCGCAATCTACCAGACAAATGGAAGCTCTTCTTACCCCACCTCCCAGGCACCCCCCAACAAGGGTTCTGAATTCTAAAAACAGCCAAAACATTCAAACGGTTTCATATGAAATGCTGTCCTGCATCTTTCTGTCTCAAAGATAGCAGCTGCCCCCTCCCCCCACCCACCATCCCCCGAAACGATTTCTGTGCCAAAATGAAGAGGAGCCGTGGGGGGCTCCTCGCCGCGAGGGGCTGCTGCAGTGGCGCCGGGGCACAGAGCCGGTGAGACACGGCAGAGGTCCTGGCAGCACGGCCCAGTTCCCTGCTATCTCCTCCCACAGGCCGTGCTACTTATTCAGGGAGAGCGACTGCATTCGTTTTCCTGACAAAGCTGCATCATCTTTTGCTTTCCTCTCTTCTTCTTTCTTCCTGGCAGCCTCCTCCCGCTGTTTCTGGATGACCGCCAGCCGGGCAAGGTCGGCCTTGGCTTGCTCCGTCTTCTCCGCTGAATGCATTTTCATGTAACGCTCTTTTGCCTTCTGCTTCTCGATTTCTTCTCTTTCTCTCCTTGAAAGTTCCTTGGGCCCGTCCAGGTCCAGCTGTGTGACCTTTTTGGTTGTCTGTGCCACCCGGTTGGGGTTCTCAATGCCGATGAGCCCTTCTACACCTTTGCGCTTTTGCTGGTAATCATCTTCTTCATCTTCGCTCTCATCTGAGTCTAGGGGGGACATTTTCTCCTTTTTGGGGTCACCTGCAGCCCCACCTCCACCTTCTTCTCCTTGTTCCTCTTCTTCCCTGGCCTTCTGCTTTTCAGCCTGGAGCTGTGCGCCGATCTCCTCGGGGCTCGTGTACTGCCTAGCCCGGCCTTTGTGGCCTCCCTATCTCCCTCCTTTAGGCATCGCGGCTCCGGCGGCTGCGGCGGTGGCGCCCCAAACTGACACCGGAACCGGAAATACCTCCGCTTTCTGTTAGTATTTACTTGACACACTTTTATACCATTTTATGAATTTGACTATTTTGGGCATTTTACATAAATGAAACAGTACAATATGTTATCTTTTGTGTCTGGCTTTGTTTCAACTAGCATAAAGTATGTGAGGTTCACCAATGTTACATGTATAAGATAAACACACGTAGCATGTGTCAGAATTTTATTCCTTTTGGAGGCTGAATGATATTCTACCATGTGGATATACCACATTTTATTTAACCATTCATCAGCTAATGGACATTTGGGTTATTTCCATGTTATGGCTATTATGAATAACACTGCTGTGAATATCTGTGACTAAGCTTTTGCATCCCTTTTTCCCACCATTTGGAACCTTTCTTATATGTATCCTTATATGTATTGATAGTTACAGTTTCACAGGTAAATACATATGTTAAAATTACCAAGTGTACTCTTTAAGTATATCAATGAGTATATATAGTATTCTGTATCAATTATACCTCAATAAAAGAGCTTTAAAAAAATCAGTAGTAGGGCTTCCCTGGTGGTGCAGTGGGTAAGAATCTGCCTGCCAATGCAGGGGACACAGGTCCGATCCCTGGTCTGGGAAGATCCCACATGCCATGGAGCAGCTAAGCCCATGCACCACAACTACTGAGCCTGCGCTCTAGACCCCGCAAGCCACAACTACTGAAGCCCGCACGCCTAGAGCCCGTGCTCCACAACGAAAGAAGCCACCGCAACAAGAAGCCCGTGCACCACAACGAAGAGTATCCCCCGCTCGCCACAACTAGAGAAAGCCTGCATGCAGCAACGAAGACCCAACGCAGCCAAAAATGAAAATAAATTAATTAAAAAAATTTTTAAAAATCAGTAGTAAAATAAAAAGGAGATTCTAAAATATCTCCAAATATTCTCTTCAGAAAAGCAAGAAATGAAAAACATAAACAGAAAACACACATAAACAGAAAACAAACATGAAATGGTATTCCCCAAATCATTTCTGTCAATGATTACATAAACATTAATGGATTAAACTTTCAAATTAAAATGAAGAGATTGTCCAGTTAGGAAAACAAGACCCAACTATATATTATCCACAAAAGTAATACTCTAAATATTAAGACACTGAAAGGTAGGTAGTAAGTTAATGGAAAAAAAAATGTACCAAGCAAAAAACATCAGATGTCTAGATTAGCTTAATCATTATCTAATCATTAGATAATCATTTCATTAGATTCTAATGAAAATAGATTTCAAAATAAAAAGTATTAACAAAGATAAAGAGGGGCATTTCATAATAAGAAGGCAACTTCAAAATAAAGACATCCAGAATAATAAATGTGTTTGCACCCAAAACAAAACTTCAAAATAAATGAAACAAAAACTGGCAGAATTAAAGAGACAATTCTACAATCATAGTTGGACATTTTACCACATCTCTCTAATGTTCATAAAATAACTAGACAAAAAAAATCAGTAAAAACACAAAAGATCCTGCATAACATTATTATAACCCTGCCTTACTTGATATATATAGAGAATATTATACCACAAATAGCAGAATACAAATTCACAAGACAGACAATACCTGGGACATAAAGAAATCTGCAGTGAATTTAAAATGACTTTAAGAGTTATTGTTGGGCTTCCTTGGTGGCGCAGTGGTTGAGAGTCTGCCTGCCAATGCAGGGGACACGGGTTCGAGCCCTGGTCTGGGAGGATCCCACATGCCGCGGAGCAACTCGGCCCGTGAGCCACAATTACTGAGCCTGCGCGTCTGGAGCCTGTGCTCCGCAACAAGAGAGGCCGCGGTAGTGAGAGGCCCGCGCACCGCGATGAAGAGTGGCCCCCGCTTTGCCACAACTAGAGAAAGCCCTCGCACAGAAAGGAAGACCCAACACAGCCAAAAATAAATAAATTTAATTAAAGAGTTATTGTTCTGACCACAATAAAATTAAATTAGAGAAACTAATACAGTGTTTTATGTTAATTATACTTCAATTAAAAAATTAAATTAGAAACAGTAAGATAAAAAACACAACTTGTAAACTAAACAACACACTTCTAAATATTCATTGTGTCAAAGAAGAAATGACAAGAGGAATTGGAAATCATTTTGAACTATAGGACACTGATTATATAAGAGGTCAAAAACTGGGATGCAGCTAAAGCAGTGCTTAAAAAGAAATTTATAGCTTTCAATGCTTATATTAGAAAAGAAAGTTTCAAAGTCTAAAATTCCATCTGAATAATCTAGAAAAAAAGAAAACTAAACCTAAAGCAAACAAAAAACAAACAAACAAACAAAAAGCTAAGAAAAGTCATAATGTATATTGCTAAATTAAAGAAGCTAACCTGAAAGATTACATGCTGGGTGATTACAACTACATAGCATTATGGAAAGGGCAAGGGTAGATAGTAAAAAAAATCATTAGTGCCAGGGACTGAGGGGGTGGGGTGGGGAGGGAAAGGAGGGATGAGTTGGTAGAGCACAGAGGATTTTTAGGACAATGAAAATACTCTGTATGATACTATAATGACATATGCACGTTATTATACATTTGTCCAAACTCATAAAATGCAAAACACCCAGAGTGACTACAGACTTCGTGTGATTATGATGTGTCAATGTAGGTTCCTCAATTGTAACAAATGTACCCTCTCTGATGAAAGATGTTGATAATGAGGGAGGCTGTGCATCAGTGCGGGCACAGAGTAAATGGAATAATCTCTGTACCTTCCTCTCAATTATGCCGTAAACCTAAAACTGCCCTTTAAAAAAGATTTTTTTTTAAATTACAAAGAACAAGGTTGGGGACTTATACTAATAAGACTCTATAAATCTCTCAAGTAATTAAGTCAATGATATAATGATAAACCTAAAGATCAACGGAACCAACAACATTGTAAAGCAATTATACTCCAATAAAGATGTTAAAAAAAAAAAAAGGAGTTTGGGATTAGCAGATACAAACTACTATATATAAAATAGATAAACAACAAGGTCCTATAGATAGCACAGGGAACTAGTCAATATCTTATAATAAACTATAATGGAAAAGAATATGAAAAAGAATATATATATGTATAACTGAATCACTTTGCTATATACCAGAAACTAACACAACACTGTAAATTAACTATACTTCAATAAAAAATATAAAAATTATTTTAAAAATTTGTCAGAAAAAAAACAAAAAAAATCATGAATACGAGCAGGGATGTAGATATAAGGCTATTCATTGCAGCAAAGCCTAAAGACTGAAAAATAGAAACAATCTACATATCTAACATTAGAATATTATTTAAAGGTTTATTCTTCCATAAAATGGCATAGAATATAGTCAATCAATTTATTGTAGATTAATGCTTAATAACATGACAATTGTTTACAATAATTATTACAAATACAGTATGTTACAAAGCAGAATTCACAGTTTGATCTAATTTTGATTAAAGAGTAACGTAACACCATGTTAAGAGTGATTATTTCTGTGTGCTAATTTTACTTAAATTTTCCATATTGTCTTACTTTGCTTATTTTTTAAAATGTTCAACTTACGAGGTGATTCAACTTAATAATGAGAAAATATTTCTAAAACCAACATAGCAAGTTAATTTTTTAGCTGCTTGCTAACAATTGCTTACAATTATACCTGAAATTTAATGAACACGTAAATAAATTCTGATGACTCACTGAAAAAAAAAATTACAAAGAACAAGGTTGGGGGCTTATACTAATAAAACTCAATAGAAATCTACCGAGTAATCAAGTCAGTGATACAAGGATAAACCTAAAGATCAACGGAACCAACTAACAAGTCTAGGAATAGACAACTTGATGGTCAATTTCTGACAAAGATGCCAAGTAATTCAATGGAGACAAGGTAACCTTTTCAATAAATGGTCCTGGAACAACTGGAAAAAAAATATGGAAAAAGTAAACTTCAGTCCATACCTTGCACTAGCTATAAAAATTAACTCATGGGCTTCCCTGGTGGCGCGGTGGTTGAGAGTCTGCCTGCTAGTGCGGGGGACACGGGTTCGAGCCCTGGTCTGGGAAGATCCCACATGCCGCGGAGCAGCTGGGCCCGTGAGCCACAACTACTGAGCCTGCGCGTCTGGAGCCTGTGCCCCGCAACGGGAGGGGCCGCGATAGTGAAAGACCCGCACACCGCGATGGAGAGCGGTCCCCGCACCGCGATGAAGAGTGGCCCCCGCTTGCCGCAACTAGAGAAAGCCCTCGCACGAACCGAAGACCCAACACAGTCAAAAATAAAATAAAATAAATAAATATATTTCCAAGGCAACTAAATGTAAAAAAAAAAAAAAAAAAATTAACTCAAACCCTTACCTTATACTGACATATGAATGTTAACTTTAAAACGAATCATTGACCAAAATTTAAGGGCTAAAACTACTAATATTTTAGAAGAAAATATAGAATTGTTGACAAATTGGTTTAGGCAATCATTCTCAAGACACAAAAATATATACCAAAAAAATTTACATAATGGGCTTCATCAAGACTAAAACCTTTTGATTTTCAAAAAGTCATATTTAAGAAAAAGGCAAGCCAGACTAGTAGAAAACTTTTCAAAACATAGATCTGACAAAGGGCTTGTTTTAAGAGCACATAAAAAAAATCTTACACTACAATGAGACATTCAATATGATTTCTCTTTTTTTTAAAGGGTAAAATATTATAACAGACATTTCACAAAAGAAAATATGTAAATGAGCAATATGTGCGTGCAAAGATGCTCAATATTATTAGTCATCAGAAAAATGAAAATTAATCCACTACTACACACTCATTAGAATAGCAACAGTTAAAGAGAGTAAAAATATGAAATGCTGGCAAGAATGAGAAGCATCCCAAATCCTCATACATTACAGTTAAAAACATAAAATGGTAAACCACTTTGGAAAGTAGTATCAATTTAAACAAACATTTACCATAGGATTCAGCCATTTCTCTCTAAGGTATTTACCCAACAGAAATGAAAACATATGGTCCCATGAAAATGTGTATGCAAATGTTCACAGCAGCATTATCATAATAGCCAAAAATAGAAGCAAACCAAATCTCTATCAGATGAATTAAACAAATTGTGGTACACATACAGACATACACATACACACAGAGACACACATGTTGCCCAAGGACTACTACTCAGAAATTAAAAGGAACAAAATATTAGTGTATGTGACATGGATAAATTTCAAAAACATTATGCTAAATCAGGATTAGGCATCTTTTTCTGTAAAGGGTCAGAAAGCAAATGTGTTAAGGCTTTGCAAGTCATATGATCTTTCTCTCACAACCCCTCGCTCAGCTCTGCTCTTGTAGTGCAAAAGGAGATATATATAATGCAAAAAGCAATGAATATGGCTGTGTTCCAATAAAACTTCATTTACAAAAACAGGGAGAAGATTTGGCTCATGGGTCGTGGTCTGCTGACCCCTGTGCTAATGAAAGAAGTCTTCCCCAAGGACAGAGGTCACACCTTATAAGCCTCATAGCACTTATCCAAGGGCTAAATCTAAATACGATGTCAACAAATGAAAAGAATTCAACATAATCAGATTAGGAAAAATTACCTGTGGATCTGATCTTGCCTGCTAGAGCGAACTGGAGCTAATCCATCTATTTCGTCAAAAAATATTATAGAAGGTCTCATCAAATATGCCTAGTATAAAAAGAAAACAAACATTATTTATTGTATTAGTTTTCATTTTTAATTTAATTACTGTATTTTCTTAATAGGTAATATAAGGAAATGGTACAACATGCAGCAGGTAAGACACAGGAAAAAGGAAAGCTCCTTATCACCCCAGACTCTAACCACAAGGTCTCCACCCAGTAGACAACTACTGTTTTCAGTTTGTTTATTCTTCCATACATGTCATTTATACACATAACACAAACATGTATTTTTAAACACACAATTTTTTAAACACATTTAAACACACTATACATATTGCTTTTATTGTATAACACAGCCTATTTTATGTTATTGATATATTTTAATTAGCTTACATGTAAGTACATAAAGATCTGCTGCATCCTTTTTTAACAGCTACAAAATGCCCCACTGTACGGATGTGCCATAATTAAACGAGTCCCCTACTCATCGACATTTAAGCTGTTTTCAATCTTTTCCTATTAACAATAATGCTTGAACAAATATCTGTGTACATTTAACGTTTCACATGAGTATAAACATATCAATATAAAAAATTATAAAAGTGGAACTAATGGTTCAAAAGGCATGTGTCATTCCTAATTTAGATACTTGCAAATTACCTTCCATCGATGTATCAATTTACCCTTCTTCACCAGAAATATTTAAGACTGCTTACCAACAATTTATTATCAAACTTCTTGTTCTTGACTAACTTTTTAAGATAAAAGATGTTACCTCATTTTCATTCTAATTTTTATTTCTATTATCAAGGAAGATGAGCATTTTTCATATCTTAAAAGAGCCATTAATATTGCTTTTTCTACACAAGTTCTGTTCATATCCTTTGCCGATTTTTCTATTGGATCATTGGTCTTCTGCTTACTGATTTCTAGGAGCTGTATTTACTTAAAAATTAGACTCTCTCCATGAAGGGAAATGAAAATATTTTTCTACAAAGGGTATCATCTTTTGGTTTTGCTTCCCATATTCTGTTGCCACGCAGAATGTAAAAAAAAGATTTTATATAGTGGATTCTTTTCTTCCATAGTTAGACTTTCCCTACTCCGAGATTAGAAACGAAATTCTCCTGAGTTTTCTTCTGGTACTTTCACAGTGTCATTTTTCTCACTAAATCTCAGATCTATGTAGGAACTTGATTTAAGGTAAATAAATATTAGATTACAAATGAAAACTGTTATATAACTTACTCAAATTAATATAGTTTATTTTCATTTCAAAATTACTTAAAGCAAATTCTTAGTTCACAGGAAGGTCAGCTTATTAAAGAATGGATACAAATTTTTCATTTCTCCCTTACTGATAACGATATTCATTAAACTTCCAGTGTTCTCTAATAATTTTATTTTTTTTAAATTAATTTAATTAATTTATTTATTTTTGGCTGCATTGGGTCTTTGTTGCTGCACGCGGGCTTTCTCTAGTTGCGGCGAGCAGGGGCTATTCTTCATTGTGGTGCACGGGCTTCTCATTGCAGTGGCTTCTTTTGTTGTGGCCAGAGCATGGGCTCTAGGCAAGCAGGCTTCAGTAGTTGTGGCACATGGGCTCAGTAGTTGTGGCTCACGGGCTCTAGAGCACAGGCTCAGTAGGTGTGGTGCATGGGCTCAGTTGCTCCGCGGCATGTGGGATCTTCCCGGACCACAGCTCGAACCCATGTCCCCTGCATTGGCAGATGGATTCTTAGCCACTGTGCCACCAGGGAAGTCCCTCTAATAACTTTAAATGAAAGACAGTTCAACCACAAAACTTCGGTTTTTTTGAAAAAAAAACTTTATGAGGCTAGAATTACGTAATAAGAGAAGAAGAGTAAATAAAGATTTAATCATTACTTTTACATATATGAAACACAGCTCTTTTTTAGAACTATGGCCTCACACAACTGCAAAAAGGAAGTACAGTGTATTTAACACCAGTTATTGTGATAAGCACTTTACAGTTGACCTTTGTATACATGGATTTTTTTCAGTAAATATATTGAAAATATTTTGGGGGAGATTTATGACAATTTGAAAAAACTCACAGATGAACTGGGTAGCCTAGAAATAGTGAAGAAATTAAGAACAAAGTATGTCATGGGTGTATAAAATATACATAGATACTAGTCTATTTTATCATTTACTACCATAAAATATACACAAATCTATTATAAAAAGTTAAAATTTATCAAAACTTAACATGAATAAACACTGTACCTGCTCCATTTACAGTCGAGAGAAATGTAAACAAAGATGCAGTATTAAATCATAACTGCATAAAATTAACTGTGGTACATACTGTACTACTGTAATAATTTCATAGCCACCTCCTGTTGCTACTGCGCTGAACTCAAGTGTTGCGAGCATCCGCTTAAAATGCCGTGTGATGCTAATCTTCTCCTCGTGAGCAGTTCCTCTCTCCAGTAAATTACATATCACAGTAAAAAGTGATCTCTCTTTACTTAAAGTGATATTGCAAATTTTTCTTTGTGTTTACTGCAATACGGTCAACTTTAAATAACACCATGGGACCTATACAAAGTGCCACTACTGATGCTGGAAGTGCCCCCAAGAAGCAAAGAAAAGGCATGACATTACAAGAAAAAGCTGAATTGCTTGATATGTACTGTAGATTTAGGTCTGCAGCTGCAGTTGCGGCCATTTCAAGATAAATGAATCCAGCGTAAGGGGTATTTAAAAAAAAAAGAAGAAGAAAAGGAAATCCCTGAAGCTCTTGTTGCAGCTACACCAACAGGTGTGAAACCTTGAACTTCTTGCAAAATACCTTTTTACCTCATATTGAAAATGCAGCTTTTATGTGGATGCAGGATATAAGAAAAGCATTCTTGTAGACTCTAATATAACTCAAGAAAAAGCAAGGTCATTCTATGAAAACTTAAAGCAAAAGGAAGATGAAAAATCTAAACCTGTAGAAATTAATGCCGGCAAATAATTTTAGATAGAGGTATGTGCATAGGATGAATTACAAGGATTTATGAAGCTGTATCATATTACCAGGAACACAGGAGTGAATTCCTGCCCCAGCCAAAAGGCATTCGTGCGGATTTCTTTGTATTCAAGTTAACTGGCTATTCCAAAGTTTTGTGTTTTTTTTTTCCTATTTTTGACGATTGGAGCCCTTCAGATGCACGATGGAACTGTGTTTTGCATTTTTTGGTAAAAGGAGCAAAGCGAGGAACTGGAGATATACGCTGGAGCAATCTCCTTGGAAGGATTCAGCATAAGTAGACGGTAAACATTTACAGGGAAAAGGGAGGGTTTGTTTGTTTTTAAACATTTATTTATTATTTATTTATTTTATTTTTGGCTGCATCAGGTCTTAGTTGCGGCACGCGGGATCTTCGTTGAGGCACGAGGGACCTTTTGTTGCAGCACGGGGGCTCTTCGTTGCAGCGCACGGACTTCTCTCTAGTTGCAGCATGCGGGTTTTTCTCTCTCTAGCTGTGGCGCATAGGCTCCAGGGCTCATGGGCTCTGTAGTTGTGGCGCGCAGGTTCCAGAGCGCATGGGTTCTGTAGTTTGCGGCATGCAGGCTCTCTAGCTGAGGCACACGAGCTCTGGCAGGGGCTTAGTGGCCCACGACATGTGGGATCTTAATTCCCTGACCAGGGATCAAACCCGTGTCCCCTGAACTGTAAGGCGGATTCTTTACCACTGGACCACCAGGGAAGTGCTGGGGTTTGTTTAAAATAGTAAATCAGGAAGTCACTTCTAAATTTAAAGAAAACAAAATTGGAGTTGAAGAATAAGTAGGTTTCCAATTGGCTATTGCTATTTTTCTTTGAAAAAAAGAAACATTTTTTTAAGAATTAAAAAAAAAAAAAAAGTCAAGGTAACAGAAGCACCGTCTGCTGACCAAGAGGCAGCAAACAAGTTCCCAGACACAATTAAGAAAACCATTGATGAGAAAGGGTATCTATCTGCCTGAACAGGTTTTTAATGCAGACAATAGTGCCCTATTCACATTTATTCGTAAAGAAGAGAAATGAGCACCAGGATTTAAGGCTGGAAGGGATAAGTTAACTCTACTGTTTTGGGCAAATGCAGTCGGGTTTACGATCAGGACTGCCTTTATCTATAAAGCTGCTAACCCCCGAGTCTTGAAGGGAAAAGAAACACCAGCTGCCAATCTTTTGGTTGTACAACCAAGCCTGGACAATGAGAACTCTTTTTCTGGATTGGTTCCATCTATGCTTCATCCCTGAAGTGAGGAAGCATCTTTCCAGTAAGAGACCCACTTTTAAAGTTCTTTTGATATTGGACAATGCCCCTGGCCACCCAGAACTCGATGAGTTCAATACCAAAGATGTCGAAGTGGTCTACTTGTCCCCAAACATAACAACTCTAATTCAGCCTCTAGATCAGGGGTTCATAAGGACTTTTAAGCCTCATTACAGACAGGACACTATGGAAAGGATTGTCAACACTATGGAAGAGAGCCCCAATAGAGAGAACATCATGAATGTCTGGAAGGGTTACACCATTTCTCTCCATTATTGTTAGAAAAAGTCATGAAAGCCACCAAGCCCAAAACAATAAATTCCTGCTGGAGAAAACTGTGTCCAGATACTGCGGGTGACTTCACAGGATTTATGACAGAGCCAATTAAGTAAATCACAAAAGAGATTGTAGATATGGCAAAAAAAAGGTGGGGCATGAAGGGCCTCAAGATATGAATCTTGGAGAAACTCAAGAGCTAACAGACATAACACCAGAGGCACTCACAGAAGACGAAATATCCAGAAGATGGATATGAGTGCTTCTGAACTAGTGCCAGGCAATGAGAAAGAAGATGTAGAAGAAGCAGTGCCAGAAAACAAATTGACCTTAGACAATCTGGCAGAAAGGTTCCAATTACTCAAAACTGCTTTTGACTGCTTTTACCACATGGACCCGTCTATGATATGGGCACTGAGACTAGAGCAAACAGTGGAAGAAGGATTGGTACCATACAGAAACATTTTTAGAGAAATGAAAAAGCAAAAAAGTCAAGCAGAAATTATGATGTATTTTCATAAAGTTACACCAAGTGTGACTGTCTCTCCTGCCGCCCCTTGCATCTCCTCCACCTCTCGCACCTCTGCCACCCCTGAGACAGCAAGTCCAACCCCTCCTCTTCCTCCTCCGCCTCAGCCTGCTCAACATGAAAGTGACAAAGATGAAGACCTTTATGATAATCCACTTCCATTTAATGAATAGTAAACAATCATCATTCTGTACAGTTAATAAACTTTCTATTATGTATGTGTGCCAGTGTCTTCATGTGAAAATCTAGTAACTGTACAGCAAGAACTGTATGAGACATTTTTGTCATAATTACCACTTAAAGTATTCATTGTGTAGACTATCGTGTGCAAGACTTGTACTGAAATGGCCAGCATATCCTTACATAGGTATAAGGTGAGTGATATTTAATAAAAAATTAATAATGTGTTCATTTTCTTACAGTTTTATACCTTTGCTTTCAGAGAACTATATTACTATACAGCATGCCCTTCTCTCGTAATTGGAGAAGCTGCATATCAGCCAATCATCACAGGTAAGAGTTTTTTTCCTAATATAACGTTTCCATTACTGTATTATGAATATGACTGTAATTTGTTGTATGCCATAAAAATTCTATAACAATTCATTCACTAGTGTATAGGCTAGGCTACCATGAAACAATCATACTGCTGCTTCTTTGTCATCAATGCATGAATCATTATACCTGTAATAAATATGAATTTCTTTTTCATATTATCTTTTCATTCTTGATGTCTAGTGTTAGTAATATGTATAACATCTACAGTGTTTTGTATCATATAAGACAATATTGATGTAGGTTGAGAGAGAGAATTCATCTTGTATTCAGGCAACGTAAAATTTTGGTTGTGATAAATATAGTACAGTACTGTAAATCTTTCATGATTTTCTTAGTAACATTTTCTTCTCTCTAGCTTACTTTATTGTAAGAATACAGTATATAGTACATAATACAAAACATACGTGCTGTTTATATTATTGGTAAGGCTTCCTATCAACAGTAGGCTATTAGTAGTTAAGTTTGCGGGGAGTCAAAAGTTATACACAGATTTTCAAATGCACAGAGATTAGTGCCCCTAACCCCTGTATTGTTCAAGGGTCAACTGTATACACTTCCTTTCGGTGAAAACTCACAGTAGTCCAGTTAGATAGGTATTATTTCCCCCATTTTATAGAGGAGGCAAATAAGGATCAAATGCTTTCATTTACTTAAAGTTACATACTTACTAGTAAAGCTAGATATAAACTAACACTTTTCTGACACCAAAGGCCTAACTCTTAGCCAATATATTGTACAGTCATCCCTCAGTATCCATGGGAGACTGGTTCCACGACTCCCCGCAGATACCAAAATACGAGGATGCTCAAGTCCCCTATATAAAATAGCATAGCACAGTCAGCCCTGCATACCCATGGATTCCACACTTGTGGATTCAACCAACCGGAGACGAAATTGTTGCCTGAATCCGTGGATGTGGAACCAGCAGATATGGAAGGCCGACTGTACCTCCTTCATTTCATTTAGTGAATAGATCATATACTTAATTTAGGAATGTAAACTCTTTACATTTAAAAAGACAAAAATGACTATGAGCAGTTTTTTTAAAAAGAAAGCAAACATTTCAAATACTCTTACCCACAAAGAAAACTACGAAACAAATAAAGTAAATATAGATTTAAAAAAACAGATTTATGCTATGGTTTTGAATGAAACCAAGAGACATTCCTATCCCAGTAGGAAGTGGTAAAAGGAATAACTCTGTCAAAAATTTAAAATTAAGTCATGGACAATTTGCCAGCATTCCCAAGTTAACTCTTCCCTAATCCACCGATGTTATTTTATATTATTTTCCAATTATTATTAAATTCTCTTGAAACATGAAGACTGCATATGTTTGACTTCCCAATAGACATTGAGCACCTTGAGGCTAAGAATTTTACTTTATTCCTCTTTCTAGAGCCCCCATTACCTAGAACACAGCAGTTTTTAATACTAACATAACTAAAAATAATATTTGAAGTGCTTTACCAATTACAAAGGACTTTGATACACATCAACTCAGTAATGGGTCTTCAACAAACGCTTGCTGAAAGCATTTTTTTAAATGTCATGTGAATTTCCTTAGACATAACAAAATATAAGTTGCATTACCAAGTATGACTGACTTCCTTCAGTAGCTCAAACAATTAAAAGTAAATTTATAACAGGACTAATTTTTATAAGTATTAGGAAATGATATTTTTAAAGTTACAGCCTACATGATATTATTCACTTACCTTACTCTGCCTTTTAAAAGCATTCACTTAATACTGAGTTCTTCCAGTACCACATTTACAACTCATGAAAATAAATAATATACTGCTTGCTGAGATTTCTTGCACAGATATTTAACTTTTTATGCTTGTTCTACTTCCTCAGTTAGATTATAATCTAGTGATATACATGTTATATCCAGGGTTCTCAAAAGCACTTAACATGGTATTATATGCCTAGTAGCCACCTCAGTAAATATTTTGTGAATCATCTTAAATTAGTACTAGTGAAACTGCTATTAAGTACCTCTAAGGCATACAAATTCATATTACTGATCCTAAATTTAACATTGGAAATTGACTGGAATTGATTGGAAAATATGACTCGTCATGAACAGTTTGTATTTATAGACCAAACGTGTGAAGTATTCTAAAGAAGATATTCTCATATTACCTGACTTCACTTACCTGATCAAAAAGAAGCCTAAGTTGCCGCTCAGATTCGCCAACCCACTTACTTAGACAGTCTGCTCCTTTTCGCATAAAAAAAGCCACCTTTTTGTCTCCTTGACTGCACTCATTAGCTAACGCTCTGGCAACCAAGGTTTTACCTGTGCCAGGAGGGCCATAAAACAAACAGCCCCTAGAGGAATAAAGAATCAATAAAAGTAGATAAATGTTACCACCAGCACTAATAACCAATACAAAAGCATGCACCTCCCATATAATTTTGTACTAATGTATATTTTTTTATTATTAGACACTGATATAGCTTTTTGTAGTATACAGACAAAACTTTCACTTTGTTGAGAGTCCTCAAGGATGTTCTCAAAGAACCAAGCTTTGGTACACAAGAAATAGTTCAATCAGAGTAGAGAGTAATTTGGCAAGCTACATCAAAATTTTAAAGGTACTTTCCCTATGACCCAGAAATTTCACATTTTAGATTATATCATGTAGAAATAATCAAAAGAAAGTGATAAAGATAGATTTTTTTAAAAACCTAAATGCTATCTACTAACAAGGGACAGATAAATACACCACTACATCTGTAATTTAAACACTAGTATGATGTCAAAAAGAATAATACATTATTTATTGATATGGAAAGGTGTCTATAATACATTGTAAAGTGAAAAATAAAGTTACATAAGGGTATTATTGAATAATCTCATTTATATTAAATGTTTAAATGTGCATAATACAGGCAAAATATAAACTTAATATATGCATACATATATAAAAGAAAGCTGTTCATCCCTAAGGAGTAGGATTACTTTCTGCTTATAATACTTTTTGTTTATCACTCCATTTTTTAAAGTTTCTCCCAAGGCTATACTACTTTAATGGCTTTGAAAAAAATAACAATTATTTTTAAAATTCAAGTTATATCATATAAGAAGTAAATAAATTGCTACTATGATTTCTAAAAGCCACTGCAGAATTACAGGCCAACTCTTAACCCGCTCAAATAGAAGATGACTCTTTAACAAGATTTTCTACATCCTTAAACACATGAATAATAAATTAGAAACACATGAATAATAAATTAGAAATAAAAAGGGATATTTCGCAGTTTAAGTCTATATGCACATCTTCAAAGTATTTTATTCTGCCCAATTTCCTTTGACATAATTTCTCAGCCTTTCCTAATAGTTAACTAGCTAACCACCTCATGATCAAACACAATTAACCTGATCATAAAAATAAACTATCAAGCTTACCATTTCAAAAATACCACATCAATGAGTCAAAGAAACACTTCGCTGAAACTGTGCTTTCAAAGACTAACCAGTATACCGTATCAAACTGAATGCTATTAGGAGACCAAATTAAGGAAAATCCACTTAGGCAATCCACTTGTAAATTCAAGGCCTGCGTAAAGAATCTCATTCTGTGTCTGACTCTTAAATGCTGAAATATAAACTTCAAGAACACACTTAGTACCACAGCTTTTGAGCCCTAAATAATAAAATTTCATTCCTAATTCTCATTGCTATAACACATCAAATAAATACATATGAAATATTTATAAATAATATTTAGATTTATAATCACCTACTAATTGAAATTTGATAAATTAACAGTAATAAAAATAATAAACATCTAGGACATTACTCACCTTGGAGGCTGAATTTTAAATTTTTCAAAAATTTCTGGATATAAAAGTGGAAATACTACCATTTCCTTTAGTGCATGAATATGATGGCTCAATCCACCTATGCCATCAAACCGCACCTTGGAAAGAAGTGGAAAAGTTTATTACAAAATAATTTTAACCGTATATAGATTTCTTTTTAATTTATGAGATAATCTTATGATTCCAAAATACATGCCTGCAGCAGGAACTGAAGCTTAAACATAAAGTTCATATATAAAGTTAAACAGAGTTCAAAAAACTATACTTTGGGGAATTCCCTGGAGGTCCAGTGGTTAGGACTCTGCACTTCCACTGCAGGGGGCACGGGTTCAATCCCTGGTTGGGGAACTAAGATCTCGCTTGCCACGTGACTAAAGAACAAAAAAAAAAAACCCACTAACAATGGTGATCTTCTACTTCTATTGTGTGTTGCATTAGAAACAAGTAATGACCTTTAAAAAAAAAAAACTATTTATAGAAAAACATTTACAAAACTTACTGATTTATCAATGTTCATTGGATCAACATCAGCCAAGCTTGCACCCACTTTGACACGTTCTCGGAGAATACCACTAGCTAAATCTTCTGCTCTTAAGTTCATAGGCAAACATCTGAAATTCATAAACATTCAAGTAGATAGCATTAAAAGTTTCATATTCTTAATGTCATAAGCAAGTTTAAATCTTTGTTGACACATTTTCATCTTCCTCCCTTTTCTCATAACCCAGAAAATGCCAAGAGATTTCATATTTTTAAACTATTTTTCCTAAATTCTTTTCAACAGGACAGAAATAAATTTATTCACTAGAGAAAGCAAATAAGATCATGAATCTCTTTGTCCAAAAAGCCCAATCTAGTCTAAATTAGAAAACTTAACAAACCTGATATTCCACATTATATAAGCATAAAATAAAAAGACCTACTATAAATACTAAAATACATGGCATTAAATGAACTCAAGCTTTATCATAACATTTAAATTTATCCTCAGATATTATGTGGGTATGTCTACTCAGTTTACATGATTGAAGAAATAAATTTCCCTCCCTTTTATTCAAGGGAAACCAATTTTAGACTCTATTTTGAAAACTAAGCATTATCTTTTGTGTAACTACCTTAAAATACATTTTTAGCTACTTAAAATCCTATACGATATTAATGTAATTACCCCTAAGAAAATATAATCTACTTCCTGTTTTAACACTGCATAAACACCAAAAGATGACATAAATAGCCTAAAAAAAGTATAGCTTCTACAATGAATGTACTTTCACTGACATTTCTGAATCCTAACTTACTTTAAAAATCTATTTCCAAAGCAGGTAACAGAAGAGTTCAGATTAAAGAGGCATTAAATTCTTTTATTTAAACTTAGATTTTTCTCTTACATTTTCTTTCCATCATCCACATGTGGAACTCTTTTTAGCATACAATCTACACCAACCCAAACTTGTTTCCAAGACCAGCTAACTGAAAACTTGGTATTTCTACAATAGATATATAATGCCAAATTATAGAAATGCTTTCCTAAACGTAAAATTTCTAAATAAAATGTACCGCTAGTATTATAAATATAAGCTAGAAAATTAAATTAAATTTTAAAGAATAAATTATAATTTGATGCTTTAATAACTTACTAGACAAAATACTGATTCTCTCCCCCACTGAAAACTCTCAAGATTTTAGTGAGCCATGTAGCAATGAGTCATTGACTCTAGTTAAGCAAAGACCACCAGAAGCACTCATTAAACCAAAGCTAAAACAAGTTTTCCAACAAAACCCAAGGGCTCCTGAAATAATTCCATTAAAAGCAAAATCTTACTCTTGAGTGCTATAATCATTATAAGCATCTAAAATCAACCTCATTAAATGGATTTGGATTAGAGGAGATGTACTGAAGAAGAGACTGTCCAATAGGTTGGCCTCTTCCCCTGGCTCTTTCTTTACCTTCCCACACACTATTTTATTGAGTACTTACAAAGTAAGTATTTATGGGAAGTTTCCCAAGGTTAGATTTCTACTCTAAAAATTACTAAGTAAATACCAAGTCAGTGTATTACTCTAGACTAAAATATGTGTTAAGTATCACTGTTAGCAAAATGGTAGTACAGGTAAGAATCACATTCAAAAAGTTTAAACTGCTATTCCTTTTTTCTATCATGGAAATAATAATTAAAACTTTACTAACCTATTTCTTGCTCTTGCCATGCTCTTTGATTTCCTTCTTTCAAAGCGTTCTTCATCAGAAGAAGTTGTGTCACTACTATGAATGGCATGCTTCTTTCTCCTATTTAAAGAGAGTAAAATCCTTAAAATCATTACAGCAGCAAAGGGCTTTTAAAAACACATTCTGAGCATCATATCTACTATTAGCTCAGTAGAAAATATACACAGTCACTCATTCATTTGGCAAATATTTATTAAGATCCCTATACTCATGCAATTTACATCTGATGAAGTAAAAATATGGTAAGTTCTACAGAGAAAAAAGAAAAACAGGAGGAGGAGGAGAGGGAGGCTATAATTTTTTAAATAGGGTAGTTCATAAAGGCATCAAGCAACAAATTGAATTTGCATCCAAATTTAGGGAATGTCTATCACTGATTGATAAATACCATCAAACGCTTATTAGAAAAGAAAGTTTATCTTTTTCTCTTCTTATTTTCCCTTTCCCAAATAATCAGAAAACAGTCCAGACACTAAAGAAAATAATATATTGGTTTACAGAGAGACAAGGGTTTCCTCTTTCCACTTAAGACTTATATCCTGTTTGAATTTCTTACAAAATGTATAAAGTATTTTTGATGAAATAAACAAAGAAATAGCTTACAAACAATCAGAACTACTATGGAATGAGTAGATAATGTATCAAGCTAAAATCATCCTCGAGGAAAAATAATACTTAATAAATGCTTCATTATTAATAAACTTGATGACATCTCTATGATACCTATGGTAATCATAAAAAATGGAATCATTGTAAATTAATTTACTTCAAACTCAAATTGGCTTTCAAGGATGGTCCACAGCCTGTGCATCCCTATTTTACTGCAATTCCCACCAACCACAATAGCAAACCCAGATTTTCCCCAACTCTCATTAAGATCTTTAACCTGTCTAATATTCCTTCTCCTGATTAATAGAAGTCCCTTCATTTCATCCTGCAACAGTTTTTAATGTCTCCCAAAACTTCAGGCAGACTGTTGCAATAACTACCTACTCAATCTTTGCAATTTTGATATTTACCCTCTCTCCTACTTCTTTCTCTCCATCAGGAAAATGCCTGTTTCCAAGTTTCTTATTTACCCTGTGTGTGTGTGTGTGTGTGTGTGTGTGTGTGTGTGTGTGTGTGTGTGTGGTGAGCCTAATATATAAAAATGTAATATATCTGAAAATAGCACAAATGAGGTAGGCAGAAGCAACAGTGTAAGTATTGGGCTAAAGAAATGATTCCAGATGATAACTCAAATGCACAAGAACAAATGAAGAGAACCAGAATAATAAAATAAAAGTTACTATCCAAAAGCTATAAGCATGCACTTGATTGACTTTCTTCTCTCAACTTTTTTAAATAACAGAGAATTATATAAATAACTTTAATAATGTATTGCTAGGTTTGTAAAATGTATAAATGTAACATGTATAACAATACCACAAAAAGCTGAGTGGACCGTAAAAGGGAAGGGTCCACACCATATACAAAAGTAAGTCAAAATGGATCAAAGACCTAAACACAGAGCTAAAACTATAAACTCTTAGAAGAAAACACAGTAGTAAATCTTCATGACAGCAGATATGGCAATGGATTCTTAGATATGACATGAAAAACACGAACAACAACAAAAAAGATAAACTGAACCTCATCAAAATTAAAGTCTTTTGTGCTTCAAAGAACACCATCAAGAAAGTAACAACTCACAAAATAGGATACAATATTTGCAAATCATATATCTGATAAGGAATTTGAATCTAGAATATATAAAGAGCTCTTAGAAGTCAATGATAAAAAGACAACCCAATTTTTACATAGGCACTGGACACAAAGAGACAGTTCTCAAAGGAAAATTTTAAAATGGCTAATAAGCACATGAAAAGATGCCTCATATCATTAGTAATCAGGGAAACGCTATTCAAAAACCACAATGAGATCCCTTTCATACTCGTTAGGATAGCTAGAATCAAAAAGTCAGACAATATTAAGCGCTGGGGAGGATGTGAAAAACTGGAAGTCCCATACACTGCTGGAGAGAATGTAAAATGGTGTAGTCACTTTGGAAAACATTCAAGCAGTTCTTAAATGATTAAGCATAAAGTAATCACATGACCCAATAATTCTACCCTGAGGTATATAGTCAAGAGAAATACAAAAATATATCTGAGAATTCCCTGGCAGTAGAGTGGTTAAGACTCCGTGCTTTCACTACCAAGGATGCAGGTTCGATCCCTGGTTGGGGAACTAAGATCCCACAAGCCACACAGCGTGGCCAAAAAAAAAAAAACAAAACACATATATCCACATAAAAACTTGTACATGAATTTTTATAGCACCATTATTCATAAAAGCCAAAAGCTGGAAACAACTCAAATGTCCATCAACCAATGAGTAGATGGACAAAATGTGACATATTCCTACCTTGGAACATTATTTGACAATAAAAAGGAAGGAAGTACTGATAAATGCTTCAACATGTATGAACCTAGAAAACATGTAAAGTGAAAGAAGCCAGTCATAAACACCACATATTATATTCTCATTTTTACAAAATGCCAGAATAGGCAAACCTATGAGGAAAGAAAGTAGATTAGTTGTTGCTTAGGACTTAGAGGATAGGGGTAGTAGTAGGAAGGTTAGAGTTAAAGAGAACAGGTTTCTTGCTAAGCAGATGAAACAGTATTTAAAATTGTCTGTGGCAAGAGTTCCATAGTTTTCTGTGAATATACCAAAAAAAAAAAAAAAAAAGCTGAATTATATGATGTGGATCTTCATAAAGCTTTTTTTAAAAAAAAAAACCTAGGTGAGACATCAGTGATGCTATTCCAGTCCTTCGTGGCTAGAGCATAGTTTTTACTAGATAAGAAACTGTCTTTTGGATATGTAACTATTTGCGACCTAATTATGTTTTTTATTTTATTATGTGTTTTCACAACAAATGTTTACCAAAAATATCATGGAAGAGACTCAAGATAATATGAAATAAAAACAGAATGCTATGAAAAACCAGAGAACAAGAAAGCTATTCAAAATTTTTTTTTAATGTTTGCCTAAATAAAATTGCAAGGATGGAAGATAAAAAGAATAAAATCTCGCAGGAAAAAAAAAAAGGGGGGCTTCCCTGGTGGTGCAGTGGTTGAGAATCTGCCTGCCAATGCAGGGGACATGGGTTTGAGCCCTGGTCTGGGAAGATCCCACATGCCATGGAGCGACTAGGCCCGTGAGCCACAATTACTGAGCCTGCGCGTCTGGAGCCTGTGCTCCACAACAAGAGAGGCTGCGATAGTGAGAGGCCCACGCACCGCGATGAAGAGTGGCCCCTGCTTGCCGCAACTAGAGAAAGCCCTCACACAGAAATGAAGACCCAATACAGCCATAAATAAATAAATAAATAAATAAATACATACATACATACATACATACAAAATTAAAATTAAAAAAAAAAAAGGGGAGTGCAAAAAAGACAAAGAAAAATGAGAGAAAAGGCAAGTGCCACAGAGGACCAATGTCCAATGTTGGACTAACATAACAGTAGTTATTAAGCAGATGAGGAAAAAAATGAAGAGAAGAAACCTAACAAAAAATAATACAAGAAAATATCCCAGAGTTGAAAAAAGAAAATCTCCAAACCAATAGGGCCTAGAGCAAAAGGCTCAAAAAAAATGAACAAACGAACAAAAAATATATATATACACACATATATATATATTTATGTGCATCTACAAAGAAACAAGATATTAAACCAGACTGAATTCTCAACAGCAACAATATGTCATGGAGTACGGTGAAGCAAGAACTTTAAAGGTTTAGAGGAAACCTATTTGGATCTAGAATTCTCTTAACTCACAAAACTACTGGGAACTATGAAAATAAAAGACATTTTTCAAAGATGCAAAGATGCAAAATTGACTTCCACACATTCTTTCCGAGTAAATTACTTGAGATTATATTCCTGCAAAATGAAACAGTAAAGCAAAAAGGAGAAAGACATCAGATCCAGTAAGTGGTGGATCCAAACAATGAAAGCAATCTTAAGTCCTACAACAGTCACTTTGTAGCAGGTCTAAAAAAGTATCCCCCCAAAGTGGAACAGAAAGATGACATTAGGAGAGATGTCATCTGACAAAAAAAAATATGAATGTTTTGGTATGTTCAGAAGCTTGGAAAACTTGAGACTATTGAATGTTAAAAAAAGGAGAATTCTTGGGACTCCCCTGGTGGTCCACTGGTTAAGACTCCGAATTCCCAATGCAGAGGGCCGGAATTCTGGTCAGGGAACTAGATCCTACATGCCGCAACTACGATCCTGCATGCTGCAACTAAAGATCCCACATGCCTCAATTAAGACCCAGCACAGCTAAATAAATAAATAAATTAAAAAAAAAAAAAAGAACTCTTGAAATTATCACCTTTACTGAGACTATCAGGAGATCTCATTGGGTCCTTTTTCTCCATTTACATGAATCACTTCAAGAAGCCCCACACATTCCTGTCCCTGCAGGAATATGTAGGCTGTGCAGAAGGTGATACAATCGCCCCCATTCCTATCCCTTTGAACTCTACGTTCCCCTTCAACCCACTATCTTTTTCCAAGCATTTGTCACCATCTGACACACTATGTTTATGTATCCATTAGTTTATCTCCCTCTAGTAGAATGTAAGCTCCGAGAGAACAGGGATTTTTACCTTTTTAACTTCTGAATATCCAATGCCTTGAATGATATTT
This sequence comes from Eschrichtius robustus, assembly GCF_028021215.1. Classification (NCBI taxonomy): domain Eukaryota; kingdom Metazoa; phylum Chordata; class Mammalia; order Artiodactyla; family Eschrichtiidae; genus Eschrichtius; species Eschrichtius robustus. Next base: position 18,664,001 of record NC_090838.1, read on the forward strand.
GGTGCGTACAGAAGATATACAACATACATTTGTTGAATGAAAGAATAAACTTAATTCCAGGAGCATTTCCCATTGAGTGGCCAGAGGTAGTAATAAAATCCACAGAGGATATTTAACTCTAGCACTCTACATAGCTCTATGATGAAAAACACTGTCATTACTCACTGAAATGTAAAAACTATTCATTGGTTTTCAACTCTTAGAATTAACCTAGAAATAAATCAAGTAAGGCTTAATAACTGTCCCAGAACAAACTATAAGTGTTATCAGTCTTGGCAATATAAAAATGTAGAAGGAGTGAAGTGGAGAGAGTGGATATTAAGGTCCTAATCTTAAAAGTGAGGAGTCAAAAGATACTGTCTACAGTTAATGAAACAAAAATGGAGATTCAAGTATAATGATTCAAATTTCCTGTGACCAAAGAAAAACTGAGGTTAGTGTTACAACTGTAGAAGGCTGAGGAAGAAATCAAAAGACAAGAAATAGAATGTCATTTATATAGTATATGGAAATAGCTATCAAAATAACCAAAAGCAGAAATGTTTAAATTGATTGCTAAATGACAAGATTGAAGGTGAGGAAAAGTGGGTTGGGGAATATTACTTTTATTAAACCTAGTCTACTAGCTATTTGAACCAAGTCTATGTATTAATTTGATAGGAAAAATTAAGTACAGAAAAAAGATCATCAGAAGCTAAGATTCAACACTGAAGTAAAGATGGCCCAAAAGCTGGTTGAGGTACAAAATCCTTAATCGGAACAGAAACCCTAGGAATTCCCTGGCGGTCCAGTGGCTAGGACTCTGCACTTTCACTGAGGAGGGCCCGCGTTCAAACATGGTCGGGAACTATAATAAAATTCCACAAGCAGCACGGTGTGGCCAAAAAAAAACAACCAAAAAATCCTATTAGCCCCAATGGCAAGATTATTAACAACCACGAACCCTCAAAGATATACCATTACCACAAAATATATTTCTTAATCATCAATCTTAATGGGGACATGCTAGAGGCATTCCCAGTAAAGAAGTGGGGTACAAAATTAATATACAGAAATTAACTGTTCTCACATATACAAATAACCACCTGAGAAAAAATATAAGAATGAAGAATGGAATAATGGGGGAAAAAAAAGGACAGGGGCATCTTTTATGTAATATAATATTTATACATTATATATAATTTGATAATAAATGTGGCAACTGGTATCAATGGAGAAGTTATAGACTCATTCAATAAATGAGGTTGGGACAACTCATTTTCCACCTGGGAAAAAAGTTGGATCCATACTACAAATCTCACACAAGGATGAAATTCAAATGGATCAAAATTAAAGAGTAAAAAATGAAACATTAAAAATAAACAAAGGGGTAGGCACAGAAGAAAGACCTTGAGAGGACATAGCAAGAAGGTAGCCATCTACAAGCCAAGGAGAGAGGCCTCAAAAGAAACCAAACCTGGGTGCTCTCACTCCCTCTTGCGAGAGCACCAGAATCACAACTGGCTGCTGGACAATCATCGACAGGAATACACTGGAACTCACCAAGGAGGATACCCCACATCCAAGGACAGAGGAGAAGCCACAGTGAGACAGTAGGAGGGGCGCAATCAGAGTAAAATCAAATCCCATAACTGCTGGGTGGGTGACTCACAGACTGGCGAACACTTATACCACAGAAGTCCACCCACTGGAGTGAAGTTGCTGAGCCCCACGTCAGGCTTCCCAACCTGGGGGTCCGGCAACGGGAGGAGGAATTCCTAGAGAATCAGACTTTGAAGCCTAGTGGGAATTGATTGCAGGACTTCGACAGGACTGGGGGAAACAGAGACCCCACTCTTGGAGGGCACACACAAAGCAGTGTGTGCGTCGGGACCCAGGGGAAGGAGCGGTGACCCTGGGGGAGACTGAACCAGACCTACCTGCTGGTGTTGGGGGGTCTCCTGCAGAGGCGGGAGGTGGCTCTGTTTCACCGTGGGGACAAGGACACTGGCAGCAGAGGTTCTGGGAAGTGCACCTTGGCGTGAGCCCTCCCAGAGTCTGCCATTAACCCCATCAAAGAGCCCAGGTAGGCTCCAGTGTTGGGGTGCCTCGGGCAAAACAACCAACAGGGAGGGAACCCAGCCCCACCCATCAACAGTTAAGTGGATTAAAGTGTTACGGAATCAGACTCCCTGACTTCAGACTGTACTACAAAGCTACAGTAATCAAGACAATATGGTACTGGCACAAAAACAGAAACATAGATTAATGGAACAAGATAGAAAGCCCAGAGATAAACCCACGCACCTATGGTCAACTGATCTATGACAAAGGAGGCAAAGATATACAATGGAGAAAAGACAGTCTCTTCAGTAAGTGGTGCTGGGAAAACTGGACAGCTACATGTAAAAGAATGAAATTAGAATACTCCCTAACACCATACACAAAAATAAACTCAAAATGGATTCGAGACCTAAATGTAAGACTGGACACTATAAAACTCTTAGAGGAAAACATAGGAAGAACACTCTTTGACATAAATCACAGCAAGATCTTTTTTGATCCACCTCCTAGAGTAATGGAAATAAAAACAAAAATAAACAAATGGGACCTAATGAAACTTCAAAGCTTTTGCACAGCAAAGGAAACCATAAACAAGACAAAAAGACAACCCTCAGAATGGGAGAAAATATTTGCAAACGAATCAACGGACAAAGGATTAATCTCCAAAATATATAAACAGCTCATTCAGCTCAATATTAAAGAAACAAACACCCCAACCCAAAAATGGGCAGAAGACCTAAATAGACATTTCTCCAAAGAAGACATACAGACGGCCACGAAGCACATGAAAAGATGCTCAACATCACTAATTATTAGAGAAATGCAAATCAAAACTACAATGAGGTATCACCTCACACCAGTTAGAATGGGCATCATCAGAAAATCTACAAACAACAAATGCTGGAGAGGGTGTGGAGAAAAGGGAACCCTCTTGCACTGTTGGTGGGAATGTAAATTGATACAGCCACTATGGAGAACAATATGGAGGTTCCTTAAAAAACTAAAAATAGAATTACCATATGACCCAGCAATCCCACTACTGGGCATATACCCAGAGAAAACCATAATTCAAAAAGACACATGCACCCGAATGTTCATTGCAGCACTATTTACAATAGCCAGGTCATGGAAGCAACCTGAATGCCCATCAACAGACGAATGGATAAAGAAGATGTGGTACATATATACAATGGAATATTACTCAGCCATAAAAAGGAACGAAATTGAGTCATTTGTTGAGACGTGGATGGATCTAGAGACTGTCATACAGAGTGAAGTAAGTCAGAAAGAGAAAAACAAATATCGTATATTAACGCATGTATGTGGAACCTAGAAAAATGGTACAGATGAGCCAGTGTGCAGGGCAGAAGTTGAGACACAGATGTAGAGAATGGACATATGGACACCAAGGGGGGAAAACTGCGGTGGGGTGGGGATGGTGTTGTGCTGAATTGGGCGATTGGGATTGACATGCATACACTGATGTGTATAAAATTGATGCCTAATAAGAACCTGCAGTATAAAAAAACAAACAAACAAAACAACTAAAAAATAAAAAATAAAAAAAATAAATAAATAAACAAAGGTTGTATATGCATAACTGATTCACTTTGCTGTACACCTGAAACTAACACAACGTTGTAAATCAACTATACTCCAATAAAAATTAAATTAAAAAACAATCAGTATACTAAATGGGAAAAAAATAAAATAAAAATAAACAAAGGTGAACTTCCTTACACCTCTGGATTTGGGAAGGCTTTTCTAACTATGATTCAAAATCTAAAAGCCTTAGTAGGCTGATAAATTTTACGATATAAAAATAAAAATGTTCTGGTAAAGACAACCAAAGGCAAAGTTAAAAGACAAACTCAGACCTGAGGAAAAAGACTGGCAATTTGTGACAAACGACTGATCTCTCTACTATATAAAGAAAGAACTACTAAAAATAGATTAAAAAGCAAGAACCTTCACATGGTCATATATTTTTGTAAAATTAGCAATAGTTATTAAACAAAAAAAAGAGAGCAAGAACCTATTAAAAAATAGGCAAACTTTACAAACAGACATTTCAGAAAAAAAGTAAATGTCTTTTAAACATATGAAAAATTACTCTCATGAGAGATATAAAAATAAACCTAGATTTCATTTTCAATTCTCAGACTGGCAAAAATCCAAAAGTTTGAAAATATGTTTTGCCGGCAGAAATATGGAAAAATTGGCACTTTGATACATTGCTGGGTGGACTGCAAACTGATTCAATACCATTGAAGGTCATCAAAATTACAATTTCATATTCCCTTTAACTCAGAGATTCCACTTCTATGAAATTATCCTACAAATATACTTGCACACATGTAAGATGATGATTATACAAGGGTATTCATTATATTGTATTTTATAATAGCAGAAGACTGAAAGCAACCTGACTCTCAATAAAAAACTAATTTAAAAATTACAGTATATCTATATTATACATAGTAATGTTACACAACTATAAACATAAATGTGAAATTTCACTAAAATGAAGACAGTTAAAATAAATCAAGTGAAAAATACAAGGTGTGGACAATGTGCACAGTATATTTTGTGTAAAAAGAAGGGATAACAATCAATATATGTATTAGCACATATATACATACATATACATGAACATATTCTTTAAGGATATACAAACCAATAAAAATGTTTCTATGGGATAGTGAGAGGCTACTGAGGCTAGAAAAAAGCTTTTTATGTTTATTTTTTTAATTTTATTTTTGAGCCATGGGGAATATATTACCTTTTCAGAAAACATAATAGACAAAATAATATTTCAAACTCAAAAAGCCTCCTTTGTATACCTAAAAGAAAGGGCAAAAGGAAACTAAAAGTAGCAAAGACTAATTGAATCAATGCACCCAATGAAAGCAATGTGAGTCTCTTAGATTCAACTCTACTAAGAGACCAGAGAGCTGTATAGCTTTAGGGAACATAACTGTTAAAACAAAAACCACTTTGGGCAAACTGAAACAGGAAGATAATAGTCACATATAGGGTAAAAACTACTAGTCACTAAAGAAAGATGCTATTTACTTCTTCATTGGCGTTGCCATTAACACCATCAATACCTATATTCTAACTGTAAGGCATTATACTATGTATTACTTAAAGGAGGTATCTAAATGATAGATGGAAATATTTCCTCCTTTCAAAAACTAACAAAACATACCTGATATGACTTCTTCTTGCTGGAGATCTGTGAATATCAAACAGCGTATTTTCCCTCTTTTTTTGATGAGCTGGTACTGAAAGAAAAAAAGAAAAAAAAAGACAACATAGAAATAACTGATAATAAATTGATAAACTGATGTATTAAAGAAGAAGAAATTAGTTCTGTTAACTTTCTGAACAGAAGCCAGTCATATGTCTTCAAGTCCTAAATGCTGCCTAGAAGAAGCACAACAAAAATTAAAACTTTGTGGTAAATACTGTAAGTTTCAAATAAACATTCTAAGAAAGAATGTTAAGCTAAATCTTTGTGACTTTGGGTTAAACAAAGATTTCTTTGACACATCACCAAAGCACAACCCATTAAAAAATTTTTGATAGCGACTTCCCTGGTGGCACAGTGGTTAAGAACCCGCCTGCCAATGCAGGGAACACGGGTTCAATCCCTGGTCTGGGAAGATCCCACATGGCTTGGAGCAACTAAGCCTGTGTGCCACAACTACTGAGCCTTCACTCTAGAGCCCGCGAGCCACAACTACTGAGCCCATGTGCCACAACTACTGAAGCCCAGGTGCCTAGAGCCTGTGCTCTGCAACAAGAGAAGCCACCGCAATGAGAAGCCCACGCACCGCAATGAAGAGTAGCCCCCACTCTCCGCAGCTAACTAGAGAAAGCCTGTGCGCAGCAACGAAGACCCAAAGCAGCCAAAAATAAATAAATAAATAAATTTATAAAAAATAAATTTTTTCATAAACTGAAATTCATCAAAATTACAAATTCTTCTCTTTGAAAGACACTATTAAGAGAATAGTTTTTAAAAGCTACAGACTGAGAAACTATTTACAAATCACAAGGACTGATATCTGAAGTACATAAAGAACTCTCAAAACTTCAATAATAAAAAAACAAAGAGCTGAATTGAAAAAATGGGCAAGAGATTTGAATATTTCACCAGAGATAATGCTGGCAAATCAGCACGTAAAAATATGCTCAACATCATTAGTAATTAGGGAAATGAAAATTAAAACTACAATAAATATGTACTAAAATTAATTTGAAAAAATGACCACACCAAATGTTGGCAAGAATATGGAGCAACTGAAACTCTCATACACTCTTAGTGAGAATGTAAGCAGTATAATCACCTTGAAAAAGAGTTTGGTAATTTCTTAGAAACTTAAACATACACATAATCATAAAACGCAGCCATTCCACTCCTAGGTGTTTATAAGAAAAATGAAAATATATGTCCAAAGTCTTGCAAACATATGTTCATTACAACTTTATTTATAATAGCCAGACACCAGAAATGTCAACAATCCAAACGTCCATCAACAAATGAATGGATAAACAAATTGTGATATACCCATACAATGGAATGCTACTCAGCAATAAAAAGAAAAACACTACTGTTATAGTCGACAACATGTTATTATTATTATATTGAGTGAAAGAAGTCAGACAAAAAAAAGAGTATATACTGTATATAATATTAAAGAAAATGTAAACTTATCTATGGTGACAGAAAGCAGATGAGATCTGTCACTGCCTGAGGGTTAGGAGTGGGGAGGCAAAAGAAAGTTAGGAGTAGATTATAAACAGGCAGAACGAAATTTGGGGGAGTTGATGAACATGTTCATTACCTTGAGTGCGGTGACAGTTTCATAGGTATATCCCTCAGTTCAAACTTGCCAAATTGTACACATGAAATATTATATATGCAATGGCAGTGAACTACATATAAATTATACCTCTTTAATAACGCTTTAAAAAAAAAAACCTAGAAAAATGGCTCACAATCTTTTTTCTGTCCCAACATACCTCCCCCATTATTAACAGGGCTATCTTTGACAGTGATTCCTAACTGGAGTAGAGAAATGTCTACATACTTGGGCAAGCTTCTCGTGAAGTAACTCTAATAATTCCAGAGAATCAATCACTGCTTCAGAGCATTAAGAGTTTGAATAAAATGATCCAGGTTCTTCCTTGAAAACATTATGCTAAGTGAAAGAAGCTAGACACAAAAGGTCACAATATAGGCAAATCTATCGAGACAGAAAGTATCAATACATTAGTGATTGCTAAGGGCTGTGGGGATGGAAATGGCCTGGAATGAGATAGTGGTGATGACTGCTCACCCTTGTGAATATACTAAAAAGCAATAAATTGTACAGATTAAAAATCAGCAAAACCTAGCAAAAATGGTGAATTTCATGATACGTGAATTTTATTTCAATTTTTTAAGAATTGGAGGATGGGCTTCCCTGGTAGTGCAGTGGTTAAGAATCTACCTGCCAATGCAGGGGACACGGGTTCGATCCCTGGTCCGGGAAACTCCCACATGCCGCAGAGCAACTAAGCCCGCGCACCACAACTACTGAGCCTGCGCTCTAGAGCCCGCAAGCTACAGCTACTGAGCCCATGTGCCACAACTACTGAAGCCTGAGCACCTAGAGCCCGTGCTCTGCAAAGAGAAGCCACAACAATTAGAAGCCCGTGCACTGCAATGGAGAGAAGTCCACGCACAGCAACGAAGACCCAACACAGCCAAAAATAAATAAATAAAATTAAATTAAAAAAAAAAAAAAGAATTGGAGGAAATCAATAGTGATGGAATTTCCCAACAGCTGGGAAGAAAGTCAATAAAACAGTACCTGTGGAACTGATTACCTGTCATTAGATTTAAGAGCATTAAGATAAACTTTTTCCTTCTCAAAAAAAAAACAAAAACAAAACACAAACAGGTTACTGGCCAAGTTGCCCTTTTCTGACTTTAGCTAAATTATCAATACTTAACCACTTGGAACACAGAGAAACTTGCCCTAAAGAACTGCTATAAGAGATTTCATTCTTTTAAATTCAGCAACACTGATTTTTTTAAGGGGTGGAGTAGAATAAGCTACTCCACTACAAAAAGGAAAGAAGTTACTTAGAGTCTCTTACCTATTGGAGGTGCTTGGTATCGATCCACTGTTTTTCTTTGTCTCAAATTATATGGCCTGTCGTTTTCTTCTCCTTCTGCCTCTTCAACCTCAATATCTCCATCTTCCTCTTGAGATTCTAGTTTCACACACACACACAAAAATACTGTTTTAATCCACAAGGATTGGTCCACTCTAGAACTGAATATTTATATTTTAATTTTATTCTTTCTGCACAAGTGAGCTTTAAAAGTGTCAACATTGTATGATACAGCATAAATCAATACAATTAAAAATGAACCCTGATGGGGACTTCCCTGGTGGCGCAGTGGTTAAGAATCCACCTGCCAATGGAGGGGACACGGGTTCAATCCCTGGTCCGGGAAGAGATCCCACATGCCGCAGAGCAACTAAGCCCTTGTGCCACAACTACTGAGTCTGCACTCTAGAGCCTGCGAGCCACAACTACTGAGCCCTCGAACCACAACTACTGAAGCCCACACGCCTAGAGCCCAGAGCCCATGCTCCGCAACAAGAGAAGCCACCTCAATGAGAAGCCCGTGCACCACAACGAAGAGCAGCCCCCGCTCACCGCAACTAGAGAAAGCCCGCGTGCAGCAACAAAGACCCAACGCAGCCCAAATTAAATAAATTAATTAAAAAAAAAAAAGACAGATGTAAAAGAAAATGCCTTTCTTACAAATATTAGTTCTCTACTAAATATATCAATATGATCATATTTGAGCTCCTGATTTACCTATGACCTTTCAATCTTTCTGTATTACCTTTTTGGTCATACAAAGCAATAATAGAATATGATTCAAAACTTTATTACAGCACACTTCATTCAATGCCCAATTAACCACTGAATAAGGTCAGTATTCACATACTACTTGATAGTTCAAAAAAAAATTCTTAAAAGATAATTACTAATCTTACAGCAAGAGCAATTTTTGTTGGCAGTATAATGGTTTGTTAGGCCTGTTGACAACAGGTAAACACAGATTAGTCATTTTGGTAGAAAAATTCAGGCAGGGATTGGGAGAGAGCATAAAGCAGATTTCTGGGGTATTGGTAATAGTTTATGCCTTGACATGAGTGATCGCTTTATGATAATTCACCTAGCTATACATTTAAAAAATAAATTACGGGACTTCCCTGGTGGTGCAGTGGTAAAGAATACACCTGCCAGGGCAGGGACGCAGGTTCGATCTCTGGTCCGGGAAGATCCCACATGCCGTGGAGCAACTGAGCCCGTGCGCCACAACTACTGAGCCTGCGCTCTAGAGCCCGCGAGCCACAACTACTGAAGCCAGCGTGCCTAGAGCCCGTGCTCCACAACAGGAGAAGCCACCACAATGAGAAGCCTATGCACCACAACAAAGAGTAGCCCCCGCTCACCACAACTAGAGAAAGCCCGCACGCAGCAAAGAAGACCCAATGCAGCCAAAAATAAATTTTAAAATAAATAAATAAATAAATAAATAAAAAGTAAATTATAATGTACATAAATTCTAAAAGTTTATTTTTAAAACGTGGTTTGGGGGACTTCCCTGGCAGTCTAGTGGTTAAGACTCTGTGCTTCCAATGCAGGGGGCACGGGTTCAATCCCTGGTGGGGGAACTAAGATTCCACATGCTGCCCGGCGTGGCCAAAAAAAATAAATTAAAAAAAAAAAAAAAAAAGCAGTTTGGCTATAGCTATAATGTGACATCTATTTATAGTTTAAAATAAAAGTCTCGTGAAACTTTATAAGCTTATGGTCCTCAAATGCAATGTACTTTATGATTAACTTTTTAACCACAGGAATTGTCACTATAACACAATCATATTAAGACATTGGAAAAATGTTAAAACTGTCAGCCATGCTCAGTGAAATAAGAAACTAAAAATGCAAAGGACTTTACAATTTACTCATGACATCTGAAAGCTTTCTGTAAGTTTTTTCAAATGTTTATTATTAAGTTATAGAGAAAATCAGCAAATACAGTATTACTTAACTAAATAACACTATAAATCACTTGCACCCAAATAAGTTTCCTTAAACCTTCAAAAAAAATTACTTTTTGAAAAAAAACCTTGCATTATTTATTATGGGAAGAAATTCTATACATGGCAAATCTACTCTGGGAAATCTACAAAGATGTTCAGTTAAAGATAAGGCAAAAATCACATTATAAATCTGTCTCACCTATACTGATTTTCTCCAAAGGAAGCAATACAGAGGTTCTAGCTGTAACAACAATAATATCTGCTCAATAAAATACCTTCATTAGAAATATCACCTCTTCAAAACTTGCTAATAATATATTAATTACAGAATTTGAGAAATAAACCCATTCTTCTCCATCTAAGCTACACAAATAGTAGAACTAATAAGATTCCCTGGTGAAATACAACTACCTTGCATTTACAGTACACCAAATCTTCTGAAAATCCATTTTAATAAAGAAGGTTAACACCTACAGAATTAAATCCTATGGATGCACTGGTCATCAATTTATAATCCTTGGGGCAAACGTGCTTTCATCTGTTCCCAGCTCCAGCCCGACAAATCCAGTCAGGATTCGTCAATTCAAAACCCAGACAGGCCTCAGAAAAGAGCAATACAACTCCCTCCACTAGTACTGGCTGTCTCTCTTTCTCTTAACTGTACCATTTACTACTCCTCTGTCCAAAACTAAATTTGAGACCCAAATAATCCGAGATTTAGAGGCTATGGAAAGAAGGTGGCTATGGACACAGACTTCTAGTTAGAACATAGCTAAATACAAGAGGCCTCACCTAACAAGCAAATCAGCCCATGGCAAATGCTACACCAGATTAGGTCACTTAAGGACTACCAATAGCTACTAATAAGATATATTACATAACAATGCATAGTGTACAGCAAAGGCATTTTTCCAAATGAAGAAAATGAATACTCAGAAATGCCAATGGAATAAAAATTATTCCAAATTATGTAACATAGACCTCTAAAGCCAAAAATCACCCATCCTGCAATATTACACATATATTACTTGTACATATTTTCTTCCCTCCCACCTGAACTTTGTAGAATTTATTTCATAAGGTGCTTTTACAAACCTTCTTCTTCACCCTCAGTAGAGACTTCATGATGATTTTGTATCCCATAACTATTTCTTCTCAGTGACTTTCTTCGCCTTTTCACTCTTGAATACATATCCATGTTTTCCTTTTAAAGAGAGAAATCTGTCAAATATTAACATGAATTTTATTCCCAGCTATAAATATCATTAACCCAATGGGACGTGCCCATTCAATAAAATTTATTGAGGACCTATTTGCAAGGCAAAGATTCATGAAAATGGACCTTACTGAATTCAATACATGTAAGAAACAAGAGGAGAAACAAATAAAACTTATAAAATATTTGAAAATGTAAAACTACAATGCCATGGACATACTTTCTCCCTTAAGCAAATTACAGCCTAATAGGATAAAACAAGTCAAGTAACAGGTAACTATAAAAGAAAGTAGACGGCTTCCCTGGTGGCGCAGTGGTTAAGAATCCGCCTGCCAATGCAGGAGACACGGGGTCGAGCCCTGATCTGGGAAGATCACACATGCCACGGAGCAACCAAGCCTGCACACCACAACTACTGAGCCTGTGCTCTAGACCCCATGAGACACGACTGCTGAGCCCACGTGCCACAACTACTGAAGCCCGCGTGCCTAGAGCCCATGCTCCGCAGCAAGAGAAGCCACCACAATGAGAAGCCCGCGCGCCGCAACAAAGACTCAACACAGCCGAAAATAAATAAATAAATAAATAAAATTTATAAAAAGTAATAATAATAAAATAAAATAAAGTAGAACAAGTTTAATGCCATAAAGAAAGATACATGGGCGTTCACTGGTGGCCTAGTGGTTAGGATTCTGGGCTTTCACTGCTGTGCCCTGGGTTCAATCCCTGGTCAGGGAACTGAGATCCCACAAGCAAAAGGTACAGAGTAGTCTAGAATTCAAAAAGATTAATCCACCCCCGCCGGCCGTGTTTGGGGGAGGAGGGGAGGAAGCATCTGAAATGAGCCTTGAAACAAAGGTAGAATTGCATCAGTCCTTAACCAGAAGTATTAACAGGAGTAAAAGATAGGAGAATAAGAATGATTCGTTTACATTTGGGCAATGGTATGTGAGAAGATAAAGTTGAAACCAGATTATGAAGGTCAAGGTGTTTTTAATTAATTCAGTACACATTAAAAAACCATTAAAGGGGGCTTCCCTGGTGGCGCAGTCATTGAGAATCTGCCTGCTAATTCAGGGGACACGGGTTCGAGCCCTGGTCTGGGAAGATCCCACATGCCGCAGAGCAACTAGGCCCGTGAGCCACAACTGCTGAGCCTGCGTGTCTGGAGCCTGTGCTTCGCAACAAGAGAGGCAATGATAGTGAGAGGCCCACGCACCGCGATGAAGAGGGGCCCCCGCTTGCCGCAACTAAAGGAAGCCCTCGCACAGAAACGAAGACCCAACACAGCCAAATAAATAAATAAATAATAAAATCATTTAAACATAAGTTTTAAAAAAAAAAAAAACCATTAAAGGGACTTCCCTGTTGGTCCAGTGGTTAGGACTCTGCCCTCCCAATGCAGAGGGCACAGGTTCAATCCCTGGTCGGGGAACTAAGATCCTACGTGCCGCACAGTGCCGGGAAAAAAAAAAAAAAGACCATTAAAGGTTCCGATGAGAAAAGTGACAGAATCAGAGGTGGACTTTAAGATGACCCTCTGCAGAAGTGTAGAGGGTCTTTTGGGGAAGCTTGTGGCAAGCAGGTTAAGGATAAAAGAAGAAAGAAAACAATAAAATCCCAGATTAAACTGGAAACGAAGAAGGAACAATTCTGTTAATTCAAGAAAATCCAAATGCTGCTCTCTCTCTCTCAATTCCTCAGTCCAAATAAAAAAATACGTGCAAAGATTGTTAAAGTTAGTATACTCACAAATTCTGTATCTGTCCACATTCGAAGCCGTTCTACTTCTCCTGATCGACGATTCCTTCTAATGTTTATGTTGTCCATTTCCTGTAGTACAGCTTCAGCAGTACTACAATTATATAATAAAACTAGGGTTTAGACAACCGTGGAATCAAACACTGTGTCATACATGTAAAAGAGCTCTTCGTCAACGCATAATTAAATCATCTCTGATATGTAACTGTACCTAACATCCCAATTAATATCTGTTTCTGAACTGGCATCCACCAGAAGATAATGCCTCAAAAACAGATGGAAACAGGGAATTCTCAGGTGGTCCAGTGGGTATGACTCAGCACTTTCACTGCTGGGGCCCAGGTTCGATCCCTGGATGGGGAACTAAGATCCCAAAAGCCATGCAGCACAGCCAAAAAAAAAAAAAAAAAGATGGAATCAGAACATCTTCTACCTTAATATAATAAAACTTACAAATATAAGACCTTTGTTTATAAGTCTCCAAATATTTAAATTCATAATGCTACTACAAATAACTGACTACCAGACCAAAGGCACTGAAAAAAAAATAATTCAAATCTTTTTATTTGAAGATGGTATTAAAAATTGTATAGAAAAAGGATTTGTAAAAAGTTTAAAGCTAATATAAGGTTAACTGAATAGATACTTTTAGAAATTAGAGGACACGGACATCCACAAAATATATGGTAACGTTGGCATATTTTATGTTTTAAACACACACATAGCCCAGATACTGATCTAAGTACTTAACGAATAATAACTAATACTCAAATTTGACACTACCACTATAGAATATAATTTCTTCTCCTTTCAAATAGCAATTACACTGACCTCACTTCTCCAGGATATGGCAGTGATTAAGGAGGATGATTTATTACCTGAGAAGAATAAAGTTTCATTGCATGTAGACACTGAGCAGTCAGCTAGGCTACATCCAACATGTGCAGCCTCAAAAGACTTTCAATTCAGAATCTTGACTAAGTAAAACTATGCCTACTATATATCAATAATGAAACTTAATGCTGCTTAAAAATTGTCAAAAACACAAATGTTAAATGAGCAAATATTAAAGGACTATAGTAGTGAAGTCAAAATTATTTTTATATTATCTATGCACAAGAGCTTTATAAAGTATGAGAAAAAATGAGCTATCACATAAATTGTATTAAATCTAATAAAGTAACTAGAAACTGACAATCATTGCTAACCATGGTTAATTCAAATTAAGTTTTTAAATAATTGTATTGATTGCTAAGTCAGTGCTTAAGTTACTTTTTAAAACATAACTGGCTTAAAAAAACCAAGCGTTACATGAAACTGCTGACTGCAAAAGCATTCATACCTATTTACTAGTTGATCAAATAACAAACTCTGGTTCACGCTTTCAAATCTGTTTTTCCTGGAACGACAACTTTTTCTGACTTCCATGTCACCATTTATACAAGAAAGGTCCCCATCTCCCTTCTTTTCGCCTCGAAGGGGATGGCTTCGAAGGGCTACAAGAAGAGAGAAATTTCCATTTCAAAGTATAGAGTATAAAAAGAAAGAAAAAAAATCAAAAATTACTTTTAAAAGACTATAAAAATCTTACTATAACCTCTTAAATGGCTTTAATACCCAAAATCTAAAATTTCTATAACTGTTTACAATCTGCCATAATAATTTAAATTATTTCAGTTGTACTGATTTCTCAGTGTTTAACAATTACATATTTACCATGACTGAAATCCAGTCACTTCCAACAGTATACTTAGCATACTAGTAAATTACGCTATTTTACCCCACTTTAATACTCTTAACAACATTATAAGAATTTCAATACTAACCAGTTTCATAACAGAATACTCACATAAGCTACTATGTCCGTTTGGTAATGTAGCACCAGGCTGAGAAGTTAACCTAGAACACAATTATATTTAATATGCAAACACATCAACATTCATTTAAAGAAGCAAGAAATGCAAATACTGGTGGAATCATTTTAATCTTTAAAATGTCAGTAATGTAATATTACTTTTTTAAGAGTAAAGACATTTTTTTACCCTACGACTGATAATATACCAATTAATAAAATATACTAAGAGTCGTTTCATTACTTCAAGAAAAGTTTTAATAACAGATTATAAACTGAACTTACTGTCTTCAACTCTATAAATTAAAATCCAATGAAAAGGCTTAAGCTTAATATGTATCATAAAGTTAACTGATGCCATAAGTAACAATGGTCACAGACATTTACTATTGGTTTTTGTTGACAACATAAAATTCAAACAATGACAAAGTTATTCAAATGATAAACTGTAAGATGAAAAAAGTATTTGAACACCAACACCATTTAATAATTTCCCCAAAGTATTATATTACACATTCTAAACTAATAAATGAAAACTTAGCTAATTTCTCAAAATCCATTGTACAACTCTCCCTTTTGGTGGAGGAACAGAAATGTTAAGTCACTAGAAAGATACTTAAAGGGTCATTAAAACATGAAGACTTATGAAAAAAGTCACAGTACACCTTACTATAATTAGAAATTCAAAACCAAAAACTAAATTGTTACATAGTAAAAGAGCTATCAATTTAAACTTACTAGGGTATTTTTTGAAATATCCAACAATTATCATTTTCAAAGATTAAAAAAGGGGGGAGAGAGGACATTCAAAAAACAGTACACATGACTGTCATCTGCTTATCTATGTGGTTTGCACAACATTTTTTAACTAAAATATTCTAACATTTTTGGTTATTCCAGCATGCTTCATGTAAAATTATAAATGTTAAATGTTATAAATATTAATTATAAATGCCCCTGTCTAATAAAGCTCACAGATAGGATGACTAAAGGTATGAACAAAAACTATTCTGTGCCTTCAGACTATCAAAAACACAAAATAAAAAACTCCATCCCTCCTTTCCCCATAAAAACAACACAACCATCTTGTTCTAATATACTACCTCTTAGAAAGTATTTCATCTTTAGCACCTTTATATACAAATACACAATCCTCCTGGTATATGAGTTTGACTATAAAGTAATAGAACTGATGTGTTAACAGGTCATTCCTTAGAAGATTATACATGTGGAATTCCCTAGAAACACTCTTAAAATCCACTTAAAACCACATAGAAAAATAATAAATATAGTTTGGCTTTGGACCCAATACAACATTAACTCAGTTTAATCACTTAATTCACAAGTCTTGGCTCCATATGAATTTTAGCTGTATGTAAGACCAAATGGTTGGAATTTTACACACCTAAATTATTCAAAAGAATAAGATGCTAACCCTAAAATCATTCTACAAAAGAAGTCTAAAACCTTTCTGAACAATAGTAACATCACTGGGATAAAAGCAAAATAATAATTTTTGTCCCTCTAAAGAAGACAGTGCTTACTTGGCTTTTATTTCATTGCTAATAAAAGATGTATTTTAAGGTGGGGGGAGAAAAAAAACTTGTTCTTCAATCAATCCAATTACCAATTATAGTTTATTGTCATCATTTTACAATTATCATTTCTCTTTATAAAAAGGAGATAGAATATGAAATACTTGGGTATAAAAATAGAGAATATTGGGGTTTTAAGGGTTGGTCTGCCTATACAATAATAAAGGTGCCTAAAAAGTCTCTTAAATCAATGTTGCCAAAAATTAATCACTTAAAATGTAACCAAGTGGGTTCACTGCTTAAATTAATCCTCTAATAAATCCTTTATGATTATGAAGTCTCCTTTATTTTTAAAAGGGGCTGTGACAAAAATAAACTCAAAATGGATTAAAGGCCTAAATGTAAGGCCAGACACTATAAAACTCTTAGAGGAAAACATAGGCAGAACACTGTGACATAAACCACAGCAAGATCCTTTTTGACCCACCTCCTAGAGAAATGGAAATAAAAACAAAAATAAACAAATGGGACCTAACGAAACTTAAAAGCTTTTGCACAGCAAAGGAAACCATAAACAAGATGAAAAGACAACCCTCAGAATGGGAGAAAATATTTGCAAACGAATCAACAGACAAAGGATTAATCTCCAAAATATACAAGCAGCTCATGCAACTCAATATCAAAAAAAACAAACAACCCAATCCAAAAATGGGCAGAAGACCTAAATAGACATTTCTCCAAAGAAGGTATACAGTTTGCCAACAAACACATGAAACAATGCTCAACATCATTAATCATTAGAGAAATGCAAATCAAAACTACAATGAGGTATCACCTCACACCGGTCAGAATGGCCATCAACAAAAAATCTAGAAACAATAAATGCTGGAGAGGGTGTGGAGAAAAGGGAACCCTCTTGCACTGTTGGTGGGAATGTAAATTGATACAGCCACTATGGAGAACAATATGGAAGTTCCTTAAAAAACTAAAAATAGAACTACCATACGACCCAGCAATCCCACTACTGGGCATATACCCTGAGAAAACCATAATTCATAAAGAGTCATGTACCACAATGTTCACTGCATCTCTGTTTACAATAGCCAGGACATGGAAGCAACCTGTGTCCATCGACAGATGAATGGATAAAGAAGATGTGGCACATATATACAATGGAATATTACTCAGCCATAAGAAGAAATGAAACTGAGTTATTTGTAGTGAGGTGGATGGACCTAGAGACTGTCATACAGAGTGAAGTAAGTCAGAAAGAGAAAAACAAATACCGTATGCTAACACATATATATGGAATCTAAAAAAAAAAAAAAAAAAGTCATGAAGAACCTAGGGGCAGGATGGAAATAAAGACGCAGACCTACTAGAGAATGGACCTGAGGACAGGGGGAAGGGGAAGGGTAAGCTGGGACAAACTGAGAGAGTGGCACGGACATACATACACTACCAAATGTAAAATCGATAGCCAGTGGGAAGCAGCCGAATAGCACAGAGAGATCAGCTTGGTGCTTTGTGACCACCTAGAGGGGTGGGATAGGGAGGGTGGGAGGGAGGGAGACGCAAGAGGGAGCAGACATGGGGATATATGTATATGTATAGCTGATTCACTTTGTTATAAAGCAGAAACGAACACACCATTGTAAAGCAATTATACTCCAATGAAGACGTTAAAAAAAAAAAAGGGGGTGTGAGTGGGGGATATTTCCCTATATCTCTGTATCCTAAATTTTTTAAATGGAGACAGTATCACTCTGCATTAGATAATTATTACATTAAAAGTTTCTGCACCTTTAATTATGTGAAGCACACTACAAATGCAATATCAGACTCAAAAATCATTACTTATTCTCCCTTTCCCACATAAACCCAAGGCATTCAATGATTTATGAGAATTTTAAACCTCAATTCAGCAAAAGCAATCATTTGGAAAGACTTTAACCACTACCAGCCTTCATTCTCATGAGCCCCAGCAGTGGTGATTACATTTCTGCCTCACCTCACTACTCCCTCATCATCTGACCACAAAACAAAATTTTCGGGACTTCCCTGGTAGCACAGTGGTTAAGAATCCGCCTGCTGATGCAGGGGACATGGGTTCGAGCCCTGGTCCAGGAAGAACCCACATGCCGTGAAGCAACTAAGCCCGTGCACCGCAACTACTGAGACTGCGCTCCAGAGCCCGCAAGCCACAACTACTGAGCCTGCATGCCACAACTACTGAGCCCGCGCACCTAGAGCCCATGCTCCGCAACAAGAGAAGCCACCGCAATGAGAAGCCCGCACACTGCAACGAAGAGTGCCCCCGGTTGCCGCAACTAGACAAAGCCCACGCACAGCAACAAAGACCAAACGCAGCCAAAAATAAATCAACAAAATAAACAAATAAATAACTTGTTTAAAAAAAAAAGAATATAGTGGTTGTTAACAAAGTTCTTTAGAATTCATTATTTTTCATAGCTAATACTAATTCTTATCTATATTCAATTTTCCTCCAATGAATTGTATTTTAACAAATTATTTTTGTGAAAGAACTTTTGTGAAAGTCATTTTACCTTAGATGCTCCTAAGACTTTAGAGTACCAAAATAAAGGAATTAGGATTCTCAGGTTCATAACATAAAAATTAATACAAGCCTTCAAATAAATCCTGATTTTTGTATTTATACTATCTCAAAATCTAAAATATCTTTAACTACAAGTTTCCCTAAAATTCAATTCTGTTGAATCTGATAGGTCAAATGGCATTTTCTTTTCAGGTCATCTGAAACACTAAAAGAGTCTAATTCTAACAGTGTGGCACTTAATCACATCCCTTGATGAAAGTTTAACTCAAAAAACTTTTAAAATTGTGTGAACTGCTAAACATTATTCTCCTGACAAAAAAAAAAAAAAAAACAGTAAATTTTATTAGTATTCATTATTTCTTAAGCTTTTTATTCAAAATGTACTTAATATTTTTTAAAGGAATATCAAACTCTAAGGTACCTAAATGGAAGCAAAACTCTCTCCCCTCAAAAAAATTTTAAGCCTTTTTACATGAAAGACATGATCAAGATTAATTTACATAAAAGATTTGAGTGGTAAGATGTGGGAAATCTACGGTATCAGAGACTTACACCTGAATTAAACTGTTAAAATTATCTTACAATTAAAGGTCAAACTTTTAACACTACAAGAACACTTTTTAGAACATTTACTAGAAAAAGAAGCTTGATTCACTCATTTAATAAATACAGGATACAGATTATAACAGGTAGATCAAGTGTAGAAGTGTAATTAAAGGGCTGTACTTATTTTAAGTAACATCATTATAGTTATCTGGATCTGTTTCATCTCACAGATGAAGGAGTATGGTAAAGTTAAAAAAAAAAAAATCAATAGACTATGATTCACATAATCTTCTACTTAACTCCCAGAAAATGCAAAATTAAAAATTTTAAATACATATTAAAATAGGTAAAGACTCTTTAGAGACTAGTAAATGTACAATGCCTGTTAAAATCTATATAACTGCAAAGATTATTTTCATTAAAGCCTAAGAGTATCCCGAATTTACCTACACACATAAAATCAAAATACTGTCAAAAAGGAATTCCCTTTTACTTCTGGTTTGCAGTTGGCACATCATTAGCACTTCTACATCAAACACTGGAAAAAAGAGAAGCTAAAGACTCTAAGCTCAAAATTTAAATCTTTTCTGAGTGTGTGTACACCTATCCTATCTACATTAAATTAGTACCACTTACTTTGGTTAAGTGAGTAAAATTGTTTTCTAATACATATCGAAACAGACACAAAGCAAATTTAAGTTGAAAACAACCAGATAGATGAAAAGATTTCTTTAAAAATTAATTTAGATTTTATTACATTCAATAACCAATTCAAGTGGAATACTTAATAATTTTAGGAAGGGGAGATTTTATCTTATTTTCAAGTAAAAAATATAATTTTAACCATATGTTTTTATTTAAAATTTCAGGACTATAAACATGTATGCACATCCAAGACCTATCAAAATTCTTATTGTTTTAGTAATATTAGTTTCTATTACATACTACATATATTTTTGGCATATATACAGAAAATAAAATTACATACAGAAATTATAAAATAAGCTTAATACAATTTATAAGTATCTCTAGCCAGGTGGCTTTACAATTTAAGAAAATTAGCAATTATCAGCCCTGAATCACATCAAATAATTCATGAAAAAACAATGGAGGAGTTCTCCATTCTCACCTGGCCTGTCCAGTTGATATGTTCCATTCCTCTCGCTGACCAGTACTTCGTGATTTTGATTTGTCTTTGCAAACAGAATCAGGTTGTTTCAAAGTGCGTTTAGCTGGAGGAGACACATGGCTATCACTTAAACTACCATCAACTTCAGCTTTCTGAAAGACAAAGTTTAAAATGTATTTATTATCCTATTAAATTCACAGATTTCTTAAATTCTTGGATAAAGTACAGTGCTTATTCAACCAATAAACATTTACTGAAGGAATCTCTCTACAAGTGTAGCAAAATGTAATAATCTGTAAATACAGAAACAAAAAAGTTAGAAAGATAAATTTATCCTCAGAAAAGTATGTTTAGTTTGTTTTTATTTTAAAATAGTTTCAAGCCTACAGAATATGTGTAGATACAACTTTTTATGACATGATTCATCATTCCTCTCCTAAATACTCCAGTGTGTAACTCCCAAAATAAGAACACTCTGCTATATTAGCATCATTCAACCCTCCCAATTAGGAAATCATCATTGATATAACACAGAGCCAGTCCATGGACACATTCAAATTTTATCAAATGTCCCAGCAAGGTCTCTCTTTCCTTTCTGGTTCAGGATCCTACCCAGGAACATATATTGTATGTACTTATCAGATCTCCTCTGTCTCCTTCTATCTGGAACAATCCTTTAATCTTTCCCCATTTTCATGCCCTTGACTGTAAAGAATATAGGCTTTTTATTTTCCAGGATGACTATCAGTCTGGGTCTATCTGATGTTCCTCGTAACCCAATTCAGGCCATAACATTCATAGAAAGAATATACAGACATGATATTATGCATACTATACCTACCCATCATTAGGTATAACCTTGATCACCTAGTCAAGTTGGTGTCTGCCAGGTTTCTCCACCATAAAGTCACTATTTTTCCCTTTGTATTTGATTAGTTTATGTGAAATCATTCTGATAATTCACAAATATCCTGTTCCTCATCAAACCTCCACCCACTAGCCACAGCATTCATTGACTACTCTTGCCTTTATCCAATACCATCATGGTGGTAATTATCTAATCGTATCACTCCTATATGTTTTAGTTGGCATCCTACTTTAAAGAATTTTCCCGGGATTTCCCTGGTGGTCCAGTGGTTAAGAATCTGTCTTGCAATGCAGGGGACACCGGTTCAATCCCTGGTCAGGGAACTAGGATCCCACAGGCCACGGGGCAACTAAGCCCTCGCACTCTGAAGCCCACACACCGCAACTAATGAGCCCGCGCGCCACAACTAGAGAGAAGCCTGTAGACCGCAACAAAAGATCCTGAGTGCCACAACTAAGACCCGATGCAACCAAAAACTAAATAAAAAGAATTTTCCCTCCCCAACCCTCCTTACTCAATTCATTCACTCATTTATTTATATCAGTATGGATTCATGGATTCTTACTTTATTCTGTGGGTTTTAATCCATTACTCTATTTCTTTGCTCAAATTATACAAGATTTGGCCATCAGGAGCCCTTTCAAAGCCCTTTCCAATATTCTTTTGACATGTCCCCATCATGGTGAGTACTTCCTTACTTTCTGGCACAAAAGAAATCTGCAGGCTCATCTTGTACTCTCCCTTCCTGACCCTAGAAATTAAGCTCAGGTTCCTTTTAGTCAAGGATAGTATTCAGAAATCAAGATCTGGGCACTTAGGTGTGCTCAGTGTTACTGGGGTTTCACTACTATTGAGTCCTCTCAGCAGAGAAAGCTAGGAAATATATTAATTTATATAGATACATAGAAATATAGACATCTATACCTATTTCTTTATCTGTGCATAAATAATAATTTTAAAAATGTGTGTACACCAATGCTTTCAACTAATTCCATACCTTAAGTTTCTTTCTAGACTCTCCCTTTTTATGTTTGTAAGTCCTTTCCAATGAGAAACACAGCTTCCATTATCTTCAAATACATTTATTCATTTGTTCTTTCAATTAATTAATTTGTTTAATGTAACCAATCTCTCAACCCGAGACCTCCATCCATCACACTTCCGCTAATCCCTCCCTAGCTTCATGTCTTCAAACTAGGGGAGTCACTGTCTCTGAGGAGCAGCTTTCCTCTTCGCCACCCAATTCCTTGGATGCTGGACAGGTGGGGAAGAGAGTGGAGGAAAGGGTTACCTTTTCTTTAGAGAAGATTTAATTCATATGCTAATACTTTATCACTTAAGATTATAGATCAGTATTTCAAAAGCATGTATGATCATTTTCAATATATTACCATTTAAACATTTTTGCTACAAATTTAAGAAATTTCTTTGCTACAAACATTTTTGTAGCAAATTTCTTTATGCTACAAATTTCTTTTAAGAAAAATATATAAGGACTTCCCTGGTGGCGTAGTGGTTAAGAATCCGCCTGTCAATGCAGGGGACACGGGTTCGAGCCCTGGTCCGGGAAGATCCCACATGCTGCGGAGCAACTAAGCCCGTGCGCCACAACTACTGAGACTGCGCTCTAGAGCCCACGAGCCACAACTGAGCCCACGCACCACAACTACTGAAGCCCGCTTGCCTAGAGCCCGGGCTGCACAACAAGAGAAGCCATCGCAACAAGAAGCCTGCACACCGCAACAAAGAGCAGCCCCCTCTCGCCGCAACTAGAGAAAGCCCGCGTGCAGCAACAAATACCCAATGCAGCCAAAAATAAATAAATTTATTAAAAAAAAAGAAAAAAATATAAAAACTATCCATTTCATAAATGTCATTTCTGTATCATATGTTCCCAAAGCAACACAACTACATTACACAAATAGTCAAAATGTAGCCACTCGCAAACATGAGAAATACTTGCAATATATGTTTAAAGGATCCAAGTATAACCTATAGAATTAATATCCACTTACTAAAATGTTTTTCACAAAAAGACCAATTTTTTATTTTGTGCTGTAATACAATTTACCATGAACTAGTTTTAAAGCCACAAGACCACATTCGTACTAAAAGGCACAAAGGAAAAAACAATCAGAAATTCAAACATCAAACTGTCCATAAGTAAGGATAATAAACATGTTAGTTGTGTAACATACACCTCTGCTTATTAGTTTAAGTTCCCCAGAAAAACTAGCTACTTCCAAACCATCCCACATAGAGGTGGGAAAAACCATTTAAGATGCAATTCAATCATGTAATAGTATTTAACAGTAAACATGCTTAATGTACTTAAGAAATGGATGTTTCTTTTTCTTTTTTACTTTATTTATTTTTTTTTTTTTTGGCTGCGCTGGGTCTCAGTTGCGGTGCACGTGATCTTTCACTGCAGCGCACGGGCTCTTCGTTGAGGCATGCGGGCTTCTCTCTAGTTGTGGCTTACAGGCTCCAGAGCACGTGGGCTCGGTAGTTGCAGCACGCGGGCTTAGCTGCCCCATGGCATGTGGGATCTTAGTTCCCCGACCAGGGATCAAACCTGCGTCCCCTGCATTGGAAGGCAGATTCTTAACCACTGGACCACCAGGGAGGTCACAGAAATGGGTTTTTAAAAATTGTATTATTTCACTTCCTCAGGCCCTTTTTGCCTTCTCCAACCCCACCCTTTAACAGAGTAAACAGAGAAGCTCAGACATAAGTTAACTAACTCTAGCCCAAGGTCATATGGCTAACAAATGACTGACAGAACTTGAGAAAAAAAAAAAAAACCTAGAATTTAGGTCCTTCCATTCCTAATATTGTTCTCTGTCTACTACCTCAGACACTCCACCCTAGAATATTTATAAAATACCAAGGTTAAAGTGTGCCTCAAAGGTCATCTTACTCAACTACTGATCCAAGACTTGATCATTGATCAGCCTCTACATTTGTCACTTCAAATGTGCTGCACCCCTGACCCATCCAATCAGAAACCATTTTTGACAAGATTCCCCAGATAATTCTTCTACACATTAGTTTGAAAAGCATTACTATATAACATATTCAACAAATAAGTCACTGAGGAAGCACTGTCATATGTTCTAAGCTAAGACATATTTGTGAATAAAGAAACTGATACCTGTAAACTACTTTACCAATTTAGATAGTCCAAGCCAGCATTACTCCTAATCAAATCCCACCACTCATCCTTCAAGACCCATCTGTCCCTCAAAATCTTACCTGAAGAATCTAACCTAAATTGACCTTTTTCCCTCTGTAGCTGCAACTCTACATTTTGGCACTTAATTATATTCAATTTAGCATTATGTATTTACCATCTTTAAAGTGTCACATCCAAGTCTTAACATTCGAGCAACATTTTAAGTTCTTTAATTATAAAAAATACTCTACTTCTTTTTAATTCCACACAATACCAAGAAAAAAAAGGCAAGACTTTCCCAAGTTTGTTCTGTAAATTAATAGAAATCATTAGGAGAAACAAAGGAAGGCTCATGGACAAATAAATTTGAGAAACAATGAGGTCCAAGGTTTTTTGCTTCAGGACTTGTAATAGTCTTTAATATGTTAATATGCAGGGATTTCCCTGGCAGTCCAGTGGTTAAGACTCCAGGCTTCCAATGCAAGGGGCTTGGGTTCAATCCCTGGTCAGGGAACTAAGATCCCACATGCCGCGAGGTGCCGCCAAAAAAAAAAAAAGTTAATATGCAGTATAGCTCTAAGTATGGAAGACAGTATATAACATTTCACAAGCTTATTGGATCAAGCTCTTTTTTCATGGAGCATCTGTAGGTATTGAAGTTTCACAAACACACTCTGAGAATAAGTACTATGTACCTACTGAATTAAAGACAAAATAGTAAAATATTTGAAGTCTAGCCATTTTTTAAATAATGTGAGTTATTATATAACTCTTTGAATATCCATTTAAATGAGTTTGTGTTTATTTATTACTCATTCTCTCATGTTCTACTGGCTTTTTACAGTTGCATTCAGGAGTGTCTCTCAAAGTGTTGTCCACATACTAACTGAATCATAAAGCACCTGACTTCTCATTAAACAAACATAACCTGCTAAACTAGAGCTCTGGAGGTGGGATATTCTAAATGAGGGCCTCCGAATGATTCTTAGTACACGAAAGTCTGAGGACCTCTGGCATATAAAACAGTTCAAGTATAATATGACGCACATCATCCTAACTGCTGCACTGCACTACTGTACCACTCTTACAATGAAAGGGTTTCAATCGTGACTTGGCTCAGTGACAGAGACCTCAGAATAAACAACATTACAAAAGACTCCTTCCCTCCAAAGAAATATAGGGATTTAAATACAGCAAATAGGGCTTCCCTGGTGGCACAGTGGTTGAGAATCTGCCTGCCAATGCAGGGGACACGGGTTCGAGCCCTGGTCTGGGAAGATCCCACATGCCGCGGAGCGACTAAGCCCGTGAGCCACAATTGCTGAGCCTGCGCGTCTGGAGCCTGTGCTCCGCAACGGGAGAGGCCACGATAGTGAGAGGCCTGCGCACCGCGATGAAGAGTGGCCCCCACTTGCCGCAACTAGAGAAAGCCCTCACACAGAAACGAAGACCCAACACAGCCATAAATAAATAAATAAATAAAATTTATAAATAAATAAATAAAGCAAATAACCAAAATGTAAATTCTACAAAATAATTACTTCAACACCATTTAATTAACTTCAAGCTTTGGGAAAGTTTTTACCTACAAACCTGATACTAACAGTTCACCTTTAACAGGATGATCATAATGCTCAACTTTAACTTCTTCAAAGCATTTTACTAGTTAATTATAACCTAACCCTTTGAGGGAAGGCGTTGCCAGTTTCAGGACAAAAATATTTAAGAGAGATTATGCAACCTACCCACAGTCATTTAGCAATATGTGTCAGAGTGATTACAATCCACAAGCAGGAAAGGCATCTCAAACTCAGGGAATAATTTCATTTAACAAACATTTGTTGAGGACCTACTGGGTACATAAGACATGGTGGTTGTGGGGGGGATGGTAAAAAAAGATTAAAACCTACTTACAACCCAATACACAATCTGTTGAGTTCACAAACAGTCACAGTAATGATATACGGCATATTATAGTAAGTACTATAATAGAAATACACAATTCTCTGAAAGCAAAAAATGATAATTGCTAACAGAGATGAAGGAAGACATCATAAATCACATGACTTTATTTTGTAACAGTAATGTAACACATAGAATGGTCAGAGGAACATGATTCAAGGATGAGATAACTTCCAAGAGAAGTATAAGAGTAATAGTGTCAAATTCTACAGAAAGTAAAAGTACAATGAAAAGTTAAGTCATCCCCACCTAACTGACTTTTTCTCTTAAACTCTAACCTTCTAAAATCAGGCAGAAAATTTTTCCAATTTACAGAAATGATTTTCTCCTTGAGTCTTAAGAGTTTCTTAAACCATACTCATCAGCTACCACAAATACTGAACACTATTGTACCATAAATCTTGTAAAAATAGGTAAAAGAAGTTGAAAATAATAAAACAGAGAAGAATTTACGCTGCCCTGGTTTTCAGGGAAGGCTTCCTGACCAGACCACAATTTGTCAGAAATCCAGAACCTGTACTTTAATGTAAAGACAAAAAGAATGTACCCAAGTACAGCATTAAAAAATGAAAATTTCAAGGAAATAAGTGAATTAGCAGACCAATAGATTAATTCAAGTCTTGATGATGGCCTCATATAAATTGTAAAAGTAGAAAATAAGAAATTGATTACAGAAAGCTGAATAACTAAAATATTAGTAATACCAGTATTCAAAATAAAGACTGGGCAGGTGTAAAAAGTGGTTTTTGTGTTTTAGGAGCTATGGAGGAAGGTGAGGGGACGGGAGGCATATGTTGATGGGAGAAATGTAACAGTGAATTCCAGTTTTGAAAATAAGGTTTAGAATTCTAGCCAGAAATCTAGGGAGATGTCTATCAGACTGTCGGAAATGCAGTTCTGAGATAGAGTGATGTGAGGACTAGAGATAGATATGAAATTGTAATAAAAGCGTCACAAGTAATAATATATAGAATAAAAAACAAGAGGGCAAAAGTCAAAACCTTTAAAAAAAGCCTACATTAAAGGGATAAGCAGGCTTCCCTGGTGGCGCAGTGGTTGAGAATCTGCCTGCCAATGCAGGGTACGCGGGTTCGAGCCCTGGTCTGGGAAGATTCCACGTGCCACGGAGCAACTGGGCCCGTGAGCCACAACTACTGAGCCCGCGCCTCTGGAGCCTGTGCTCCACAACAAGAGAGGCCACGATAGTGAGAGGCCTGCGCACCGCGATGAAGAGTGGTCCCCACTTGCCCCAACTAGAGAAAGCCCTTGCACAGAAACGAAGACCCAACACAGCCAAAACTAAATTAATTAATTAATTTTTTTTTTTTTAAAAAGGGATAAGCAGAAAGGATCTCATATAAACTAAAGAAAAATACAGTGTCTCACTCAAACAGGGGGAGTGGAAGTTGGTTCCAAAAAGACTAAACAATGGGGCTTCCCTGGTGGTGCAGTGGTTAAGAATCCGCCTGCCAATGCAAGGGACACAGGTTCGAGCCCTGGTCCGGGAAGACCCCACATTCCACGGAGCAGCTAGGCCTGTGTGCCACAACTACTGAGCCCACGTGCTGCAACTACTGAAGCCCATGCGCCCTAGAGCCTGTGCTCTGCAACAAGAGAAGCCACCGCAATGAGAAACCCGCACACCGCAAGAAAGAGTAGACCCTGGCTCACGGCAACTACAGAAAGCCCGGAAGACCCAACACAGCCAAAAGTGAATAAATTAAATAAATTAATTAAATTTAAAAAACAAAAAGACTAAACAGGATGAAAGCTGATAAACATGTAGATTGGTAATTAGGAGGTCACTGTAACTTCTTTTTTTTTTTTTTAAATTAATAGACTTTTACTTTTTTTTTTTTAAGTATTTGTTTATTTATTTATTTACGGCTGTGTTGGGTCTTCGTTTCTGTGCGAGGGCTTTCTCTAGTTGCGGCAAGCGGGGACCACTCTTCATCGCGGTGCGCGGGCCTCTCACTATCGCGGCCTCTCTTGTTGTGGAGCACAGGCTTCAGACGCGCAGGCTCAGTAATTGTGGCTCACGGGCCCAGCTGCTCCGCGGCACGTGGGATCTTCCCAGACCAGGGCTCGAACCCGTGTCCCTTGCATTGGCAGGCAGACTCTCAACCACTGCGCCACCAGTGAAGCCCAACACTGTAACTTCTGATAAGGCAATTTCTGCAAAATGCTGAGGTGGAAATCACTAAGTGAAGAACCCAGTGAGCGGTAAGAATGTACAGCTGATAAACTACAGAGCTACTCTTCTGTGTCAGAATTAAGAAGAATAAGATAATAGGCTTAAACAGGTTACAAAGTCAAAGAAGGCAGTGAAGGATTTTCTTTTTTAAAAAGAAGACCTGGATTCTTGTAAACAGAAGAAAAGGAACCACAGAAGAGAATAAAATACAATAAAATTTTAAAGAGGGTAATTCCCTGGCGGTCCATGGGTTAGAACTTGGCGCTCTCAATGCCGGGTTCGATCCCTGGTTGGGGAACTAAGATCCTACAAGCTACACAGCAAGGCCAAAAAAAAAAAAAAGAGCAAGATAACTGATGAGAAAAAGATCCTCAAGAGACAAGAAAAAACAGAATAGGAACTGCCAACAGGTTAGATCAGAAAGTATATGGGTGCAATCAATATTTTCCAATTTCCTTTATAAGACAGGCTTTTTTCTACCTTTCTTAAAAATAGGTACTCCTGTTTTCATGAGAGAGCTTAGAAGTTCAATTTCTTTTTCTTTCATTTGTAAAAAGAATTCACAGAGGCAGCAGTTACCATGACTTCAGGAAACAAAACTCACACTGCTGTTTATTTTCTTAGAGCCAGTACTATTCTACAAAGTCCTAAAACTTCAGGCACACAAAATGTCCTAAAATTTCCTCAAATATCCCAAGAGCAATGGCTTACTAGTTTAATATTTCTAAACAATCATCATGAAAGAATACAGAAAGGGAAAAAAATATATAGAAGTGAGCTGAGGAGTTGTAAAAAGATAAAAATAGCCTATTGTAGTTTAAACTGCATTTTTCTTCCTGGAAGATAATTCTTTCACCTGAAAATATTACATTACGTAAAATGACAAAGAGGGACTTCCCCGTGGCGCAGTGGTTAAGCATCCTCCTGGCAATGCAAGGGACATGGGTTCGAGCCGTGGTCAGGGAAGATCCCACATGCCACGGAGCAGCTAGGCCCGTGCACCACAACTACTGAGCTCACGTGCCGCAACTAATGAAGCCCGTGCGCCCTAGAGCCCGTGCTCCACAACAAGAGAAGTCACAGCAATGAGAAGCCCGTGCACCACAACAAAGAGTAGCCCCCACTCGCCGCAACTAGAGAAAGTCCACGTGCAGCAACGAAGACCCAAAGCAGCCAAAAATAAATATAAAAAAAAAATTTTTTTAATGACAAAGAGACAATGGGCATACTGAAAAATGCCACAGACTTAAGAGTTAGACAGAACCAGTCATATTGCAGCACTACCATTGTAATTCAAAAACTACTATTTACCTCATAAGATTGTTAGAACCAGGTGAAGAAGTATAAATAACAAATATTACACCTGCAGCCTGACAGTGGATAAAGTCTCAAGTAAGGATACTTGTTTGGCTTTCTAGTATTAAGATCCATTCCTTCCACAAACAAAATTTATTAACACCTGTTACTGTGTTAGATACTAAACATAATTGATGATTAAACACTCTGCCCTTCAAGAAACTTAAATCTTAACTCCTTAAATCGGCCAGTAAAAGGTATATAAAAACTTAACAGTGCTGAGAGTATTGGGGAGTGGGGTGCATACTGATTTAGCCTATTTATAGAACAATTTGGCAAAACCTATAAAAATTTAAAGTACAGTATACCTTTGACTCAGTATTTATTTCCACTTTGCCTAAAAGAGAAAGGTCATTTTATGTGACACTATTTATAATATTAAAAACAGGGAGACAACATAACTGTGTACCAATAGGGAAAAGTTAAAGTGATGGTGTAATGATACAACAAAATGTTAAAAAGCCAGCAAGAAGGACAGATATGAAAGAATGTACATGATACATAGTTAAGTAGAAAAATTAACTATCATAAATAGTATATAAGGTATGATTCTATTTCTGTTAAAAGTATAACATATAGGGAATTCCCTGGCAGTCCAGTGGTTAGGGCTCCATGCTTCCACTTCAGGGGCCAAGGGTTCGATCCCTGGTCGGGGGAACTAAGATCCTGAAAGTTGAGTGGTGCAGTCAAAAAAGATAATAGGGGCTTCCCTGGTGGCGCAGTGGTTGAGAATCTGCCTGCCAATGCAGGGGACACAGGTTCAAGCCCTGGTCTGGGAAGATCCCACGTGCCGCGGAGCAACTAGGCCCGTGAGCCACAACTAGTGAGTCTGCACGTCTGAAGCCTGTGCTCCACAACAAGAGAGGCCGCAATAGTGAGAGGCCCGCGCACCGCGATGAAGAGTGGCCCCCACTTGCCGCAACTAGACAGAAAGCCCTCGCACAGAAACGAAGACCCAACACAGCCAAAAGTAAATTAATTAATTAATTTTAAAAAAATTATTATTATTATATATATATATATATATATGCATACACACATATACACATATAAATAACCCATACATACATGTGCAATGGTCTGGAAAGACGTACACCAGCTTTAACAGTGATTATCCCTAGGAAGAACGAGCTAGAGGAATTAGGGGAGATGGGGAAAGTCCTTTTTTTTTTCTGTGCACTTCTATATTATTTGAAATACTGATTTCATAATTTTTAAATAAAAATATTTTGCCAAAGAGCTGAGGTTAAGAGTCTTGTGTACTCCTTTATCTTCAGTGTCTGGAACATCGAGTCACTCAATAGATATTAAAGAATTAAAGAAAGACACTTCCATTTCCAGTTGAACTGTTGCCTTTAAAATCATATGGTCTTGGGCAACTATCATTTCTCCTCAATTTTCCCATCTAATAAACTTGGAGACTTAAATAGAAGAGTAATAACGAAAAAATGAAAACTAAATTAAAATTTTAAATTAATTTAAAATACTTTCAAAATTTTAACATAGAAACCACCCCACACCAGTTTCTCTCCTGTTTGCACACATCTCTCAAAGAAGTTTCTCCTACTGTCTCTATATACACATTTTAAATTATTATAATGTGTCACTGATTAAGGAGGTATAGCTCCACACCAGGGCTTAGTTTTTTTTTTTTAAAAGTAGATTCCCTTAACTTGCACAATCAAGTACACAACTGGAACACTCACCTTAAGTGTGAGCACTGAAGTATGTTTTAGATAAAGGATGCAAGTTGTAAAGGAAATGAACTTTCATCAAGCAACCTCAAGGCTTTATCCCCTGACAAGTGGGCCACTTGACACACGGGTACCAAATAGTCAACAGAGGTCTGCAACAAGAAGCACCAAGTCTTGTTTACTCAAATAACTGTCAGTAAAGTTCTCCAGCAGGCCATCAAAAGTGCTTTAAAAGGTTTGCTTTATTATCGGTTTAGAGACAAAATTTTTCTAGGTGCCAACATCTGAATAAAATGAGTTCCAGAAGGAATGAAAAAGAGAGAGAATAGTTGAAGAAGTAATAATAATTTTAGATTACCATTAAGAAATAAATTTACCACAGTCAAATAGATGAAAAACCGCCGACTAAAAGATCTAAGATTGCCAAACAAGAGAGTGATGGAAAAACCCACGCCTAAAATACAGTAAAATTTATGGAAAAAAAGACCAAAAAATTCTACGAAGTTTCAAAAGAGAAAGAATACCTACAAAAGAATCCGACAAACATCAAACTTCAAGAGTAACACTGGAAAGAAGATGACAATAAAGTAATATTCTTAAAGTACTGGACCTAGAATTTTGTATCAAGCCAAGTTTTCATTTAAATTAAATGAATTAAATTAAATTCATTTAAATTAAATTAAAGAGCATAATGAAAATATTCTCAGGCATGTAATGCCTCAGAAAGTTTGTCACAGAAAGTCCCAGACTGAAAATATTCTTGGAGGGAGCATTCACAAAGAAGAGAAATAAATACAGAATAATAATGCAAGACATAAAAAGTAAGATAAACTGGTACCTTAGTGAAATTTATTGTTGTTGGAAAAAACTCCAACAAAAAGAAAAAGACAAAGTACTTATACCCATAAAAAAGTCAGAACAAAAATTCTAGACAATATAGGACAAGAAGGGAGGTGGAACATTACAAGAGTATGTTAAAGAGTATGTGGTTAGAGGAAATATAATTTTTTTAAGAAAAGATAAGAGTTAATAAACAGACATTTAGGTCTTAAGAGCAATCACACACACACACAAAAAGGCAAATACTTAACTTTAAAACCAGAAGATGCACAAACATTGTCTAGTGGACATATCTATAACACTGTACCGCCGATGGCAGAATTCACATTCTTTTCAAGTGTATGTAGAACAATTACCAAAACTAACCATAAACAGGGTGACAAAAATAAGTCAGAACAATTTCAAAAGATCAAAATCATATGGAAAACACAACACTGTAAATCAATTGTACTCCAATACAAATTAAAAAAAAAAAAAATCACATGGAATATGTTCTCTGAGCACAGGAGTATTAAACTGGAAGTAAATACCAAAAAGGTAATTAGAAAATAAACGCCCAACAATTTGGAAAAGTAAACAATATACTTTTAGATAAACAATAGATCAAAGAATAAAGCAAGAAGAAAATTAGAGGGACTTCCCTGGTGGTCCAGTGGTAAAGAATCCGCCTTGCAATGCAGAGGACACGGGTTCAATCCTTGATCAGGGAACTAAGATCCCACATGCCATGGGGCAACTAAGCCTGCGCACCACAACCACTGAGCTCGCGCGCCTCAACTACAGAGCCTGCGTGCCGCAAACTACAGAGCCCACCCGCCCAGTCTGCATGCCACGACTAGAGAAGAGAAAACCCAAAAGCCCCAACTAGAGAGAAGCCTGCGAGCCAAAACAAAAGATCCTGCATGCCTCAACGAAGATCCCACGTGCCACAACTAAGACCTGACACAGCCAAAAATAAATAAATAAATAAATAATAAATCTTTTTTAAAAAGGAAGAAAATTACAAACTATTCTAAAATTAAAAGTTTATGTAAAAAAATATATATGTATATGTATACCAGAAGAATCTGAACAGTAAAAAAATTAGGTAGAATCTTTTTTTTTTTTTTTCCAGCCACACCCCACGGCTTGCAGGATTTCAGTTCCCCGACTAGGGATTGAACCCAGGCCATGGCAGTGAAAGCCCAGAGTCCTAACCACTAGGACACCAGGGAACTCCCTAGATAGAATCTTAATAAGGGACAAAATTGGATATTTGAGTATCTGAACAATCAATAAATTCACACTGTAATATTTTTCCATCTCAATGTTTTCCATCATATATGTATACTTATATATACATATTTACATTTTTCTACATCTAATAGAATATATACATTTTTGCCAAGCACACAAAGAATGTTTACCGAAACTGACAATATATTAGGTCACCAAAAAAAGCATCAAATTCCACAAGAAAAATATGCAAACTATGCTATGTGAGAGCTGTTCCTTGCTCATGGACAACTTAATATGAAAGTGTCGATTCTCTGTAAATTAATCTAGGAATTCAAAAACATTCCCAATCAAAATTCTAGTTGGGGGAATTCCCTGGTGTTTCAGTGGTTAGGACTCCATATTTTCACTGCCGAGGGCCCGGGTTCAATCCCTAGTGGGAGAACAAAGATCCCACAAGCCACACAGAGCGGCCAAAATAAATAAACAAAATAAAAAATTAAATTAAATTTTTAAAATTTCTAAATCAAAATTCTATGGGACTTCCCCAATGGTCCAGTGGTAAAGAATCCGCCTTCTAATGCAGGGGACGCAGGTTCGATCCCTGGTCAGGGAACTAAGATCCCACATGCTGCGGGGCAACTAACCCCACGCACCACAACTACTGAGCTCCCGCGCCTCACTGAGAGAGCCTGCGTGCCGCAAACTACAGAGCCCATGCACCCTGGAGCCCACGCACCACAACTAGAGGGAAGCTCACACACAACAACTAGGGAGAAGCCCGCACGCTATAACAAAGAGCCCGCGTGCCACAACTAAGACCGGATGAAGGAAGGAAGGAAGGAAGGAAGAAAGGAGGGAGTGAGGGAGAGAAGAAAGAAAGAAAGAAAGGAAGGACGAAGGAAGGAAGGAAGGGAGGGAGGGAGGGAGGAAGGAAGGAAGGAAAATAAATAAAATAAGTGAATATTTTTTTTAAAAAGTCAAAATTCTAGTTGGATCTTTAAAGGAAGTCCATAATCTTAACTGGAAATATATACCAAAATCTTTGACTATCTAAGTCAACTTTGAAAAATAACAAAGAGGAAGAACTTGACTTTTAGGATATTAAGACATACCTCAAAACCACAGTCACAGAAACAGTATGATACTGCCGTAAGAATAAATAATAAACCAACAAAAAAGAATAGAGAGATCAAAGCAGAATATACATGGGAACTAGGTACATTATAAAGTGGCGCTACAAAGGATAGGTTGTCTAGTAGAATGAATAAAATAAATCAAAGACCTAAACAGGAAAAGTAAAACTGCATGTGTGTACAGCATCACAACATAAAAAGTATCCCTTACTATGGGACAAAAAAGGTTAAAAGCCACTGATCTATACTACTCTTGGAAAACATGACAAAAATAGCAACTCCAGCAGAAAACAAAAATATTAACAAGCATTTTAAAGATGAAGAAATTTTTTTAAAAATTACTATAGACAGGGACTTCCCTGGTGGCACAGTGGTTAAGAATCCGCCTTCCAATGCATGGGACTCGGGTTCGATCCCTGGTCAGGGAACTAGATCCCACATGCATGCTGCAACTAAGAGTTCGCATGCCACAACTAAGGAGCCCACCGGCCACAACTAAGGAGCCCACATGCCGCAACTAAGGAGCCTGCCGGCCGCAACTAAGACCCAACACAGCCAAAATAAAATAAATTAAAAAAAAAATTACTAGGACATAAAGAGTTGCCCATTCTCATTGATAATCAAAGAAAAGCAATTAAAAAGCTATATTGACAAATACTGGCAGGGGTGTAGGGATATAGGAACTCCTCTGCACTACTCCAAAAATGGAGACCAGAACAACAAATCTAGAGATAATATTTAAGTACACGTATACTCTATTCCACTTCTGGGTATTGAATTGCAGTATGTAACATACAAGGAGTGCAACTGCACAAGTCCAGGGGGAGCCAGTAACACAGACTATACTGTGAATGGTGCCTCCTTGACTTTTGCAACATGGCAGCTCTGTAACAATGAACCAAAGAGACAAAATGTTTGTCCACATGGCACTTAACACTTTAACGTAGTAGCTGGTTGATAAATATTTATTGATTGAATGAAAGAACAAAGGAATAAGCAAGTCTCACTACCAAAAGTTAAACTTAATGACTTCCAAGTTCCTACCTGGCAAGATTAGAGAACATTTCATTCTAAGGGTATCTGAAGCACCACTGTTTCAGAGATCCCAATTTGGGTCCTAGAATACAGATAGAAACTAATAACGCTAAACATGTTTAATCAATAGTATGTATCATCATATATAAATATACCATATAATGTCTTTTCAACAGGTTTAAAGTATGAAACATTTTTTACAAATGGAAAACACTTATCTACCCCAGAGATAAACAGATTCCTAGAGCATAAAATAAATGTACACACTGATAAATCAGTATCCCCAAGTAGAGGGAAAGATGGCAGCACAAGTACACTGGAGATCACAAGGCCTCAGACTTAGTTTTTTTATAGGGATTTTTTTCCCAAGCCATCTTTAAAATACTGGGAAGCAAAAATATTGCCAAAGAGTGGTCTCTACGTGATATGCCTGCTCCTCTCCCTACACGCACCCCCTGAAATCAGGCAGCAAGCAATTACTGAAAAATCACTGTCCTATATTTCATATCCCTATAGGCTACTACTGTTCATACTTCCAGTCTCAATACTAGACACCACAACTCCAGATATTCTAGTAAAAATCTGTCTATACACAGTGCGTACAGTATTTTCTGACTGTACAATGGCATCCTTCTTCACTTTTTCAGATATTTTTGAAAACTGAATGAACAGTGTCAAAGAGTAGTGATAAATACAGATGAGACAATAAGGTAAACACATGGAAAAGACAGAACTAGATTTAAATATTACCCTACTACTTATGCCTATTTGGCCTTCTACAGGCCGCTTAACCTCTTCAGCAATTCCATTTCCTCAGCTGTAAAATGGGGATACCATCACCTGCCTCATGGGGTTGTTGCAGGGATTAAATGAGACAGCATTAAACACCGGGTATGAGATGCTAAATAAACCTTAGTTTACTCCTCTCCTCATTAGGCTACCACCAAATGGGCCAAATTGTTGGGCAAGTTGCAACATGTAAATATAGCAAAAGTGAAGACTGCCAATATGAAAATAATTTCAAATGAGGCTACTTTCCATTCATTCGCTCAAAAACTATTTATTGGGAATCCCTGGTGGTCCAGTGGTTAGGACTTGGCGCTTTCACTACAGTGGCCCAGCTTCAATCCCTGGTCGGGCAACTAAGATCCCGCAAGCTGAGTGGCACAGGCGTTGGGGGGGACTATTTATTGAGCACTATGTCTGGAAGGCACTGTTGCAGAAACTTAGGATATAGCTGTGAACGTGACAATCCCTATCCTTAAAGTACATCAAAGAATTCCACTCAAAACAGTGAGTAGGGCTTCCCTGGTGGCGCAGTGGTTGAGAATCTGCCTGCCAATGCAGGGGACATGGGTTCGAGCCCTGGTCTGGGAAGATCCCACGTGCCGCAGAGCAACTAGGCCCGTGAGCCACAACTACTGAGCCTGCGCGTCTGGAGCTTGCGCTCCGCAACGAGAGAGGCCGCGACAGTGAGAGGCCCGCGCACGGCGATGAAGAGTGGCCCCCGCTCGCCGCAACTAGAGAAAGCCCTCGCACAGAAACTTAGACCCAACATAGCCAAAAATAAATTAATTAATTAATTAATTAATTTTTTTTTAAAAAGTTAGTAAAGGATTAGAACTCTTTTTTTTTTTTAATATTTATTTGTTTGCACCAGGTCTTATTTGTTTATTTTTATATTCACTTTTGGCTGTGTTGGGTCTTCCCTTCTGTGCGAGGGCTTTCTTCAGTTGCGGCAAGCGGGGGCCACTCATCATCGCGGTGCGCGGGCCTCTTCACTATCGCGGCCTCTCTCGTTGCGGAGCACAGGCTCCAGACGCGCAGGCTCAGCAGCCGTGGCTCACGGGCCCAGTCGCTCCGCGGCATGTGGGATCCTCCCAGACCAGGGCTCGAACCCGTGTCCCCTGCACTAGCAGGCAGACTCTCAACCACTGCGTCACCAGGGAAGCCCCAGGATTAGAACTCTTATCGCACTGAGTATCCATGTCATCTGGCCCCTATCTTGAACTGATTTATCCTGTTAATAATTTCTCATGTGTATACCGTGTGCATACTTAGAGCTCTGAAGGTAGGGGCTACGGTTTATTTACCCCCTATTCTCAGAGTCCAATCAACACAATTTTCACATACTAGATCGGCTCCTTAATATGCTATTCATTCATTTAACAAGTATCAATATTTATTAAGCATCTTCTATATGCCAGATGATGCACTAGGCCCTGGGAATGCAGCAGTCGGGAAGAAAATAAGATATAGTGCCTGGTCCCAGGGAGCTTACAGCCTACTCTAATAGAAGAGTCTAGGAGAGAAAGACTTTAACCTAAGATATATATTCTACCTCCAGATAAAACTACAATAACAATCTAAAAATGAAAAAAAAAAAAAATCTTATACCAAAATACAGTTCAAAAGCATCTGAAGTTCAGAATCTTACAGCATATACTCAAAGTATCTAAAAGCTAATACAAATCACAGCGTATTAATTTTAACAGATAACTTTTCTATTGTTTGATATAAGCCACACACAATACTTACCTCTCTAAAAACTGTCTAGCTCATACTTAAAGTTAACACATTTTACATATGGTTTTTTCCCCCTAACTCTGTACTTCCATAGAACTTTTTATCCAAAATTCCATCTGCTTTTTACTCAACTCATTTTTCACAAAATCCTCCCCCAGCACAGAGACATAACAGAAATATAAAATATTCCTAGTACAAGATCAAAAACCCAAATATCAAGAAATCAAACTTCATTATGTATGTCCAAAAAGAAATACCAAATACATAATTCAAAGTAATGCAGCACTTTTCTGAAGTGGAACCTTAAAGAGACAGGATCACTCCCCATTCAGGTGCAGACAGTGGTTGGGCTCCTTAGTTCTCTTACCAAGTGTTAATCCTACCACCTGTCCACCTAGCTTTCAGAGGTTACAGGTTTATCTATAATTAGGTATTTAGAAGACATGCAATCAAGGATGTATCCAAGGAGGGTTAAAAAGATTATTTGCCAGGGAAAATGATTTAAGGAATTAATACGCATTCACTTCTACAAGTGTAAATTTCATCCTTGACCTAAAAAACTGCAAGTTTGTATATTTGGACTACAGAAATGGCCAAAAACTGAATTTTTTTTTCACATTTCCTTTTTTTTTTGACATTTTAATTTTTTTTATTTTATCTTTTTTTAACATCTTTATTGGAGCATAATTACTTTACAATGTTGTGTTAGTTTCTGCTGTATAACAAAGTGAATCAGCTATGAATTCTTTAAAGTTGCATTTTCAGTTGGATACCGGAGATAATCCTGTGAACTCTATAGCTGCTTTGGTTCAAAACTGTGACAGGGTAATTGTTTTACCACATTACTCAGTATCACCTATACGGTGCTCCATAAGAATTTTTTTTTTTGAAGGTAAGATTTTTTTTTTAATAAATTTATTTTATTTATTTTATTTTTGGCTGCGTTGGGTCTTCGTTGCTGCACGAAAGCTTTCTCTAGTGGGGCGGGTGGAGGCTACTCTTCGTTGCGGTGCGCGGGCTTCTCACTGCGGTGGCTTCTCTTGTGGAGCACGGGCTCTAGGCGCGCGGGCTTCAGTAGTTGTGGCTCACGGGCTTAGATGCTTCGCGGCATGTGGGATCTTCCTGGACCAGGGCTCGAAACCGTGTCCCCTGCATTGGCAGGCAGATTCTTAACCACTGTGCCACCAGGGAAGCCCCATATATGAATTTGATATAAGGAAAAACTTGGTCTACTCTGAGGAACTTGTATTTTTCCCTACTCATCTGAGAGTTACATACATGGTTACATTTCCCTCTCAGACTTCTTTTCCATGTTTAACCCTCAATTTCCACCACTCTGCTTCTGTTACATTGGCAAACGAATGAATGTTGGAAAAGAATAAGTATAGAATGATAAAAGAGCATATTAAAGAAAGATTGAGAGGTTATTTTCTAAAAATAAAATCAAACAAATTGGGCTTCCCTGGTGGCGCAGTAGTTGAGAGTCTGCCTGCCGATGCAGGGGACACGGGTTCGAGCCCTGGTCTGGGAAGATCCCACATGCCGCGGAGCCACAAACTACTGAGCCTGCGCGTCTGGAGCCGTGCTTCGCAACGAGAGGCCGCGACAGTGACAGGCCCGCGCACCGCGATGAAGAGTGGTCCCCGCTCGCCGCGACTAGAGAAAGCCCTCGCACAGAAATGAAGACCCAGCACAGTCAAAAATAAATAAATAAATAAAATTAAAAAAAAAAAATCAAACAAATTTACCTATAAAGTTACTTAAAATATGTATTTTGATTCTCTCAACTAAGATGTGGATTCAAAA
This sequence comes from Eschrichtius robustus, assembly GCF_028021215.1. Classification (NCBI taxonomy): domain Eukaryota; kingdom Metazoa; phylum Chordata; class Mammalia; order Artiodactyla; family Eschrichtiidae; genus Eschrichtius; species Eschrichtius robustus. The sequence continues at coordinate 18,704,591 of NC_090838.1, forward strand.
AGCTCAAAAAACACAAAAAGCTAGTAACAAGCCAAAAGTACCAACAAACAGGCCTAAAAGAGGTAGAAAAAGAGTTGAAATATTTTCAGACTGCTTTCCAATTCTGTGGCTACAGTATTAGTTTGCTGAGAGTGACTCTTAGGTGTGGCAAATAAATGCTAATTACTGACGTTTAGATTAACCTAAAAGAGATTAAGTTTTATACATGTTAAACAAAAACGCCAAGTATCAATATATAGCAGTAATTATTATACAACTAACTACAGAGCACAAGTCAACTTGACATTAAAGAAGTACAGGCGCAAAAAAATCATTCCAATAACCTACAGAATGTATCATGTGTGTATTTCCCCACCCTATTTTCCCTTTTGGGGGAAAAGCAAAGCTATGACAGATCGTGGTCCTAAGGCTTTTTAGAGCAAATAAAATGTCTCTAGACACAGTGGGTGAAATAGCCTAAAAAGAGTCAGGGCCGAGGCGGGGTGTGGAAATCAGCATCAACTGTAAAGTGAAGAATATCACACAAAAATTGAAAAAGGGGAACCTCTTCAATTTATATCGTATCAAGAGGAATACATTTCTTCCTACAAAAATAAGTCCCCTAAAGCAACGGCATGAGCAACCCCATTTTCCACCAAATAAGTCTTTACAGATGACAGCAAATTTCTAAGACACCACAGACACAGAGGGTGTCTTTAGGTACACCAGAAAGGGTGAACCAGGAGGGCTAAATTCTTGTAACATAAAACAAACTTGAAAGGAAGAGCTTACCAAACTCAAATCAACCCATTTCAGAAATATACAACAAGGAAATATACAGCCGGCTTCATAAATATACATCAACTTAAATTCAGAATTGTAACTTATCTTCTTCTAAAGGACCAATCACAACATAGGGTTAGTAAATTTCTCGGAGAAAGCAATTAGATCATTCCATCATCTACTAGGGTCAGAACACAAACCTTCTTAAAACTGAAAAACAAATGTTTCAAAGTAAATTTCCACTGGCCTGTTGTTCATGGTCTTTCAATACATTTTAAAAAGATCTTTGAAACAAAGTTTCATTAGTATCCTTCTAGAAAGAGCTCTAATATCTTTCATTCTTCTAGCAATCGAAAAGCTACCGCATGTTCATTTCTACATTAGATTATTGATTCCTTGCCTTTTAACATCTCCATAACAGCTGCTTGACAAATTACCTCACTTTATTCCTCAGGGGGTAAGGACAGCATAATATCCATGAATTCAAAAATGGGACCACAAAATGATCAGTGACAGATGAGCTAATTGATTCACATAAAAGAGACACTGCTCTAAGCCTGCTAGGCATTCATAGCATTATACAACTAAATGCTTACACTCTAAATATTTTATTTGTCCTTAAGGATACAGGACAAACCTTTCTTAAATTACTTTTATTTTAAAATATATGTTAGCTTCAGGAAGTCAGTAAGCTTGTACATGTTTGCAATAATTTCTACAGAAAGTCTAGTTTTCAGAATAATTATTCTGAATAGTTTGCACAACTTTCAGATTTAGCTTTCTTATTTCAACCTAAGAGAGCTATAAGCTCCAAGATAAGTCTACTCATAAAGCAATTTTTAAAATATTTTCCAGATTTTTAGCAAAATAAAGGCCAATTATATTTTCAAAGATACAACATATTTCAGAGAAGTACAGTAAAATGTCTATTGTATTTGCCTTGGTTCATTCTCATTAGTGTCAGAACAGTATGAGATACAGAGAAAAAAATACACGCAAACATAATCTTGTAGACCCCTACAGAAAATGAAATATTGCTTTCCTCCCCTAAGAATAACAAAATGGTGTGGATTTAAAGGAGTATGTTAAATGAACAATTTCCAGTCAAATTATTCTTAGAAAATTAGCCTCTCTCTAGACAGAAGCAACACTCTCTTTTCTGAATTCATAACCAATCTCGTAACACAACCTTATCAATTCCTTTAAAGTGATAAAACATACGTGCTAGCTTAGAGCCTTACCCTGTAATAAATTTCAAGATCTACCACTTTAAAAAAAAAAAATACTAAATCATCACCGGTCTTCTTCAAATGTCACTTTCGCAGTAGTAGGACGATGGTGTTAAGTCACCTTTTATAAACTATTCCCAAAGCAAAAATGGAGACATCCAAGACACCAAACAATTTGGAGATGATAGTGCCTACTATCAATAATATTCGACACGTTTCTTTCGACGTGCCGCTTTTGTGACCTGAAGGCTCTACTAGAAAGCTCTACCGAGTCCCTAATAGAATCCTGGTTATCTGGCTGGCTGATTCTCCAGCTAAACATCACTTTTGATCGCTCCTGCCTGGAGAGGCGATAGTGTTGATTTTGTTTTTAAAGTTGGTGTCAGAGCAGCTCCAAACTTTTTTCACCATCCCTGCCTGGCTGCCAACTGGAGCTCTCCGTTCACTTCCTCACAAACTTGAACCACCCCCAAACAGTTTGAGAGTAAGCTGGAGTTAGACACCGGCAGGAGCTCACACACTTACAGGAAGGGTTTGACACCGCATAAAACTTTCACTTCTCCTCTCCAACCCTTCCACCCGGGAACTCTGGCCCTTCGCTCTTGCTCCCCTAGAATTCCCCTCTCAGGCAGGACACGGACACGGAAAGCAGGCTGTTCTAATGTCCCCGAAAAGACACCCCCCCACCCCTTAGCCCTCTCCCCTGGACTCAAGTCCTGTTCTTTACACAAAAGAGCGGGGCCAGCAAAGCTGTCGTGGCCCTACCTAGCCGGCTGCCATCCTCCAACGCACCCGCAGACCCGGTCTCCGGCCGCCCGAGCGGTCTCCACTGGAGGCTTGTTGCCCCAACCCGGCCAGACAAAGCCCCAGCGGCCGGGCCGACTCGCAAGCCTCCGGACTCGGGCTGCCGCGCTCTTACCCGGGCCTCATCCAGAGCGACGCCGGCGCCGCCGCTTCCCCCGGCCTTGGCGGCGGGGCAGCTGGCAGCGCGGGTCTTGGAGGAGCGGGTCCGAGAGGAGATGAAATGGCTGCTGCCTCCGGTCGCCCCAGGCTCTACTCCGGCCCCAGGCCCAGGCCCGGGCCCAGGCGACTTAGATCCGAGAAGGCGCAGAGAGCTCTTCCGGGTGTTCACCATGGTCCAGCCAGGAGGACGGGGTCCACGCCGCGCTCGCGGCGCCTGCCGCGCCGGGGAGAGCCGAGGAAGGCCGGCCCGCCGGCCGGGCAGTCAGGGCTAGTGGAGCCGGGCCGGGAAAGACAAGACGACCGGGACTCTGCGCAGCGCAGACGAGGACAGGCGAGGGTAGGGCAGAGGAAGGGAAGTCGGCGTGCGAAGGCAGGTAGCGGGAGACGGGAGCGATGCTCCAGGACGAGAGCTCAGACCCTCCGCCGGCTTCGACCTACTCAGCGGGAGCCGAGCGGAGCCGCCATTTCTGCCCCTTTCTCTCCCGTTCTCGCTCTCGAGCTCCGTGCGTCAGGGCTCCAGCGCCGCAGGGCCGACGAGACCTCTTCCGACTTGGCCGCTGCGGGGCGCTGCAAGGCCGGCCAGCCCTTCCCTTGCCGGCTCTCCCTCCTCTTCCCCCGCCCCTCCAGTAGGCCCCGCCCAACGGCGCGCCGTCAGCGCTCGGCGGCCACGGAAGGGACGCTCTGGGCTGTTTCAGCTCTATGGTTTCCAGGTCTGGCTGCCTCCTAGAAGTGGGGGGACGGGAAAAACCAGAATGCGCGCGGTACTAGCTAGCGAGCTGGAGTCGGTCGTGGAGTATTCGTAGCCTGCCAGGCCTGACTACCCCCGCACCCCCAGCATCATCCCAGGTGGCCTCGATGGAGCGAGGAACGACCCGAAAAGGCAGGGGATGGAGGGGGACCGGTGAAGACGAGGGCGCGGTGACCTAAGTTGGAATCCCAGGGATACCCAAGGCAAGACACTGAACTTGAGTTGTACTTTTAACGGCTGTAAAAATGTGAATGATAACTGAGATAAAATATATCTGTGCCGTATCTGGCACACGATAAGCTTAAGAAAGAGCAAACGCTAGAACCCTGCCTCTTTAAACAAAGCAAGGCACTGCCGATTTCTATAACCTTAGCCAGACCTAAGGCGTAGTCACGAAGAGTGAATTCTTCGTACTAAAGCCTCCTTTTAGCACTGCTGCCCCGCCCGCGCAAGCATTAAGAATACAAAAAGCTGAATACAAAGATATAAAATGTGTGATTTAACTTTCAAAGAAAAAGATTAAGGGACGCAATTAATATGAAAAGCTATGATGTAAGTAGAATTATGTTCATTTCCAAAAATTGCCTAAGAAAAGTTGAAGACTCAAGAAAAGTCCTGTAAAAATAAACAAGCTGCATCAAAATTAGAAATTCCAGCCATCCAAGCTCCCAGTTGGTCAACAAAACTGCATAATGCAATGGGAATGGAAATAGTTTTTCTCTTGGGGAATCAGAATAGATTGCAGGAAAGCAGACAAGTCCCTCTTACACTAACTTGCATACCACACCCTCCCCAGAACACTTCACCCACAATTTAAAACCGGCCTCTTTGGGTGTGGAGACCTCATAATGGAAGACCTGAGTTTTCCTGTGTCAATTACCTATGAGATCATTGAACAGGATAAACAATTTCATTTCCTGCAGAGAGAGGCTGGCTTTAAGTAATATTTGAAGTGTCCTGAAGAGGTGTATGGTATGCAAATTAGCACACAAAGGACTTGTGTGCTTTCTTCCTTTGTTTCTGTGTTTGTATTTGTAGTCCTAAATTGAGAAAGCCAGATTGTTATTCAGGTTATGATAACCTATACCATTTACTAACACCAAATGTTTATTCTAACCCCAATTGCTGTTAGATACTCTTGTCAGGCCAGGAAATGGAGATTTTTTGAAAACAACATAGTTCTGGCCCTCAAAGAGGTCACAGACAAGGAGGGAATGGAGACAGGCAAGGAACCAGTAAGCTGCAGAACAATGTGATTAGAAAGAATAAGCCAGAGGGACTTCCCTGGCCGTCCAGTGGCTAAGACTCCCAGCCCCCAATGCAGGGGGCACAGGTTCAATCCCTGGTTGGGGAACTAATATTCCCACATGCTGTGCCAGCCAAACAAAAGAAAGAAAGAAAGAGAGGGAAGAAGGAAGGAAGGAAAGAAAGAATGAGGCAGAGACCTCTAATTCAAGCAGGGAGCTTCTGAGAGGTGATGACTCCTGAGATGCATCTTGAACCACGAAATGGAGAAAGGAAACATGGACAAAAGAAAGGAAAGCTTGAAAAAGATACAAAAGAGTTGCTTGTTTTACACAGTATGACCTGAAGAAAATAACTGAAAAAATCAATTAAAATCGTTTTTAAACTTTACTTAAAACTATATGAGGGCTTCCCTGGTGGCGCAGTGGTTAAGAATCCGCCTACAATGCAGGGGACATGGGTTGAACCCTGGTCCGAGAAGAACCCACATGCCGCAGAGTAGCTAAGCCCATGAGCCACAGCTACTGAGCCCGTGTGCCACAACTACTGAAGCCCGTGCACCTAGAGCTCTTGCTCCACAACAAGAGAAGCAACCCCAGTGAGAAGCCCGCGCACTGCAACGAAGAGTAGCCCCTGCTCACCGCAACTAGAGAAAGCCCACGCACAGCCACGAAGGCCCAACGCAGCCAAAAATAAATAAAATAAATAAATTTTTTAAAAAAACTGTATGAGCTGGCAAGATACTAAGGAATACTTAGACCAAAAACTAAGTCACAGCAGGAACCCAGAAAAGCAAGCAAAGCTCTAAAGACAGCTTTCACTTTCAGTACATTTGCTCAACTCCAGTGAATTTGATCTTCTATTTCCTCTGCCTACAGGAGATAGGAAAGACAGAAGACAAAGTCCAGAACCTACTCAAGTTACAGAGTCTAATGTAATAACCCTGCAAAATCCTGGTACAAAAAGGATACACCTAAATATAAGGGTGAATTAGAAATCAACCAACTGGGACTTCCCTGGTGGCACAGTGGTAAAGAATCCGCCTGCCATTGCAGGGGACATGGGTTCGAGCCCTAGTCCGGGAAGACCCCACGTGCTGCAGAGCAACTAAGCCCATGCACCACAACTACTAAGCCTGAGCTCTAGGGCCCATGCACCACAACTATTGAGCCCACGTGCCACAACTACTGAAGCCCATGCGCCTAGAGCCCGTGCTCCGTGACAAGAGAAGCCAGCACAGTACGAAGCCCGCACACTGCAACAAAGAGTAGCCCCTGCTCGCTGCAACTAGAGAAAGTCCACGTGCAGCAACAAAGACCCAATGCAGCCAAAAATAAATATAAATTTATAAAAAAAAAAGAAATCAACCAACCAAACTTCCCATCACTCATCTCCAGGAAGCTGCAAGGAGAACTGCCTTTCCCAACATTTACACTAAGAATGAGAGGGGAAAAAACATATCCCATAAGAATTCAAAACAACAAACGGATCCTCAGATTTGCAGCCTAAAGTCACCAAATCTGATATGTATGAAAAACCTCAGGACGATAATTTATTTATTTATTTATTTTTGATTCAATAATTTATTTTCTATACAGTGACAGCAATGGGAGTAAATACACAAGATCTTTTTTATTAATTAATAAAACAAAAAAGATGAAAAAAAACAGAAGCAACAAATGAAGAAGACCATAATGCTTATGATACATCAGCCACATGGTCAGAAAACCCATTTCTAAAGAACAACAGTTGCTGGTGTCATGGAATTTTATTGCGTTCAACAGGGGAAAGGTAGATGGTTGGAGTGAAAAAGATCCATCAGCCTCCTGACAGGAACATATTATAAGGACTCTAATCCTTAACTAGGGACTCCTCTTGTCACTTCCTTTGGAGCAGAAGATGCAGGGGCAGGAGGAATTCTCCTTTATGACTTCATGACTTCTTGTGAGACAGATCAGTCCAGGCAGATACAGAGCAAGAGTCTTTGTACCCCACAGGCCACTTGCTGGTGCCTATCTTTATGTTTTAGAGAAGTGCAGAAGCCTCAGGGGGGATGTAGGATCACAAGAAGAACGGCTGCCTGAGCCCCAAGGGCCTTGCGGGGAAGGGAGTACACTATCTCAGCTCATCAGGGTCTGCTACATTCTGAGAATATCACATATTAACTCACCTATCTTTGGAGGGGGCCGGGTTATGGCTCTGACTCCTCTCTGGGGGTGGAGAGTGAAGATGACAAAGGCGGCCATCTGTTCCCTGAGAGACACAGTAGCAGTATAAGACGAACAGAATAACAAATCCAACTGGAAAAAGGGTTTGAGAAGGACAGGGGAAGGAAGTATGCTAGGGGCACACTTCCAGGAAGCAGAGGAGGTTCCCACACGTGAGACTTCCATTCTCTTGAAATAACCAGGGTTAACCCAGGTAGAGATATTCCCTTCTGCTGGGTCTAAAACCTTAGGGGTGGCTAGACATGAAGAAAGGAAATTTAACATGGGGAGTGAACCTTATACCCCTGGCTCATCCTCCCAGCCTCCAGAACTGGCCATACCCCCACTGAAGGGTTCCAGCTCCAGGAGGGATGTGAGGTCCTGGTGAAGAACAGCAACAGTGAAACACCTTCACCCAGGATTCAACACTGTGGGCATCTCTGGTGGGGGTGAAAGTGGAGCGAGGGAAGAGACTGGAGAGTAGTCAACCCTCACCAGAGACCTCCAATTCCCTGCATAATCACAAGAGTCCTCATAGGTCCCACCTCCATGAGCTGCCAGCCGGCCCACCATTCTCCACCCCACCCGCATAAGATTGGCCATATCCCATCATATGTGTGCATGCCTCCACCCACATCTGTAGTATTTTGAAAATCTTCCATCCCAGGGCCTACCGGGAAGGAAGTGTGCCACAGTGAGCTCTATAAAGTTATCAGCAAAATTCAGACACTCTTGGTTCATCCCACACAGCAAGGTGCATCCAGAGTAGCAGCTTGAGCCAGGTCCATCTGTCCAGTCAGGTCCTGAAGATGGCAAACAACACCCTTCCCCCAGCTCCTCCTATGTTATGGAAACAACAGGACATTTTACAAAGATCAAGGCACTTGGGAGAGAGTCAACAGTAACACTCTAATGAAGCAAGCAGACTTGTTGGAGGGGAAGGGAGAAGGAAAGGAAGAGGAGAGAGGACAATGTATTTCTGAGGGCCAGGAAGAGCCTACTCAACAAGACTGAGTTATTTGGATGGAAGGAGCCTGTAGCCTGAAGTTAGCAAAAGAGAAAGAGCAGAAGTAGTGGCCAGAATATCCACAATTCCCCCAAGCCTCTCAGAACCCCACCACCTGGAACACAGAGCAGCAGTCACCATGGAGTCAGGCAGTCTATTAGGCAAAGATGTTGGTAATTAAATCCAGGAATCGCTTAGCACACTGCTCAGGACGGACAGTAGAAATCTCTGCCCCCGCCCCATGCTTGACAGTTTTGGCTGCGTGAGCTGCTTTCTTCTTGGCATCATACTGTGTCAGGATGTCAATGAGGCCCATGAAATACACCTCCTTCTGAGGGGCCCCCTCAGCACTCCGGATGGCATAGACATCAATGAAGGATTCAAACTCTCCAGGGCCCAGGGGCCGGTGGGAATGGATGTAGCCGCCGATACCCTCAGGGGAAGTGCCATAGGAGCCCACCAGAGCAGGAGGTCCGGTCAGGGCACAGTCCCCATCCCCCTCTGACTCTTCCTCCGGCACAGGCCCCTCCTCCTCCGGTTCAGAGCCGCGAATGACGTCGTGGATGGCCAGCAGAAGGCTGTAGTCCATGATCTTCAGCTGCACTAGGAACTCCACATCTCTCTTTAGCTTCTCTAGAAAGACTTTCTTCTCCTCTTCAGCAATATAAACTTTCTGGTTCTGGTGGAGAAAGTCCATATCCTTAAGGGTGGGCAATTCTTTAACCTTCTCCTTATCGCTGGCTTCCCTGGACACTAGGGAGCCCTTGAGGTCATACTTCCTGTGCACAGGGAGATGGTGGCTAAACATGTTGCGCATCACAAGCATGTAGCTGTCTTCGTTGTCCACGCTAACCCGGTACATCCCCAGGAACTGGGGCAGCAGTGTGTTGCCATGGCACTTCACAATGTACTGATGGTAGTTGGAGAGGTTGCTATGCATGTCAGCAGTGTCCTCACTGGATACTTCTTTGATGACCAGAGTCCGATCATAGGAGGTAAGGAAGCGACCATCACTGCCTTCACTTTCACTCGGGGGACTTCGGGTAAGGGACACCAAGTAATCCTGGTCATCAGTACCAAATCGATCACGCAGGTTCCTGAAGACCTGGGGACAATACTCCTTGAACTTGAAATGACTGGGCAGATTTTCCCTGCGGAAAAGGTGATTGTTGACCTTGATCTTGGAGCTGGCCTTAAAGTCATCTGGCAGCAGCATCACCGGGGGAGGCACCTGGCTGAGCTCATTGATCGAGTGGGCTACGCCCCACAGGAACACGCCCCTCAGCAGGTCGGCCGCCCGGAACACCTTCATCTTCTGCTGCACGAAATGCTCCTTCTTGGTTTTGGAAGCGAAGCCGAAACCTGTGCCGGAAGCCGCTGTCGGCGCCGGTACAGTGGCCGGCAGGACCGAGGAGGACGCCATAGTCTCCCGCACACCCAACCGAGTGCAGGACGATAATTTAAAGGCTTAAGTCAAAAGTGATCCTAAGCACAAAGCAAAGGCAAATGTAAATTATCTCCAAAAGAATGCAGCTTCAACAGGATATGCAAAAACTCATGAATATGACTCAGTTAAAAAAAAATCATCAAAAATAGCCAACACATACACACACAAAAAGCCAGCCAGCACAAAAGAATAGACAACAGAATGAGACCCACAATTTTATATTCAGATATGTAATATACGTCAAAGATTAGAAAATATTAATAATAAGCAAAAAATGACAGTAAATTTTAAAGGAATGAGATAGAACTTATAAAACTAAAAAGATTAGAGTTAGAGGTGAAGCATGACCTAAACAAGAAAAAAACCAATAACTTGGACCTCATCAAATTTAAGACTTTTGCTCTGTGAATGACCCTGCAAAGATTATAAAAACCACAAAACAGACTGGAAGAAAATGTTTACAAACCACATATCTCACAAAGGACTCATTTAAATATAAAAAGAACTCTCAAAATTCAGCATTAAAAAAAAATCCATTAGAAAATGAGGAAAAGATCAGAAGTTATTTCACGTAAGAGGATATATAGATGGAAAATAAGCATATTGAAAGTTTTCAGGGGACTTCACTGGTGGCACAGTGGTTAAGACCCCATGCTCCCAATGCAGGGGGCCTGGGTTCAACCCCTGGTCAGGGAACTAGATCCCATGTGCATGCCACAACTAAGAGTTCGCATGCCACAACTAAGGAGCCCGTGTGCCGCAACTAAGACCCAGCACAACCAACTTAAATAAATAAATAAATTAAATATTTGAAAAAAAGAAAGATTTCAACATCATTAACCAATAATGAAATGCAAATTGAGACCATGATGAGTTATTATTACACACCTGTTAGAAAAACTAAAAAAAATAGTAACAATACCAAATGCTGGTGAAGAGGCAAAGAAACTGGATCATTCATTCATTGCTGGTGAGAATGCAAAATGGTACAGCAAATCCCAATCTGAAAAGCAGTTTGATGGTTTCTTAAAAATCTAAATATACACTTAACAATACCGTCCAGCTATTGCAACCCTGTGTATTTATTCCAAAGAAAGGAAAATTACATCCACATAAAAACCTGTAGACCATAGTTCATTGCAGCTTTATTTGTAATAGCCAAAAAAAAAGTCACTCATAGGTCAAAGGTTAAACAAACTTTGGTACATCCAACACGGAATACTACTCAACAATAAAAAGGAATTAACTAGTGATATATACAAAAACGTATGAATCTCAAAGGCATTATGCTTAAGCAGAAGGAAGGAAATCATATATATGACAGCATAAAACAAAATAGAAAGCAAATAATAGAGAAATTAAAAATCAAAAGTTGATTCCTGGGAGTTCCCTGGTGGTCTATTGGTTCAGATTTGTCACGTCACTTTTACTGCGGAGGCCCGGGTTCAATCCCTGGTTGGGGGACTGAGATCCCGCAAGCTGCGTGCCATGCCCAAAATAAAATAAAAAATCAAAAAAGTTCATTCCTGTAAAAAGGAAAAAAAAGAGAGAGAAAGAGAGAAAGGAAAGATAATCCACTAGCCAGACCAGTCAAAGGGGGAAAAAAAGCAAGCAGACCCAAATTACAAATTTCAAGAATGAAGTATAAACATCACTCAAGATTTTAGACTTCAAGTAGCAAACTATTTTCTTGTTATAAATGGCCGGTTTGTAAATATCTCAGGCTTTGCAGGCCACCCATGGTGTATTTCACATACTCTTTGTTTTGATTTGGTTTTTGGTTTTTTGTTTGTTTTTTAACAATCCTTTAAAACTGTAAAAACCATTCTTAGTTCACAAATGTACATAAATAGGCCACAGACTAGATTTGGCCCACAGGCTGCTAATTGCCAACCTCTACTATAAATTTTAAAGGGACAACTAATAAATAATAAGGAACAACTTAACTTTATGCCAGTAAGTTCCAAAACATGGGTAAAGTAGACAAATTACCTGAAATAAAACTAATTACTAAAGTCCACTTATAAAGAAATAGATAACCTGAATACCCATATTATTAATTAAAGGAATTAAATATGTAATTAAATACTATCCCACAAATGTTACACCAGTCCCAGATGACTTCACTGGTGAATTCTATCCAATATGTAAGGAAAAACAATACCAGTTTTACCCTAACCCTAACCCTGATTCTTTTGGAATATAGAAGAAGAAATATTTCTCAATTCACTTATAAAGTCAGCATAACCCTTATATTAAAACCAATAACATAAAAAAAACACAAACTAATTATTATACATATATAGAGAGAGACAAAAAAATTCCTTAACAAAATATTACCAAATCAAATCCATGAATATATAAAAAGAATGATAAATCATGGCCAAGTGGGATTTACCCCAGGAACACAAGATTGGTTAAACATTTGAAACTGAAATAATCAGTGTAATTCATCATATCAACATAATAAAGAAGAAAAACCATAAGGTCATCTGAGCAGATCTAAAAAAACATTTAACAAATTCAACATCCATTTGTGACTTTAGCAAACTCAATAAAGTAGGAATAGAAGGTAACTTCCTCAGCCTTATAAATAGCACCACAGGGACTTCCCTGGTGGTCCAGTGGTAAAGAATCCTCCTTACAATGCAGGGGAAGTGGGTTTGGTCCCTGGTCAGGGAACTAAGACCCCACATGCTGCAGGGCAATCAAGGCCGCGCGCCACAACTACTGAGCTCGCACACCTCAACTAGAGAGCCTGCATGCCGCAAACTACAGAGCCCACGCACCCTGGAGCCTGTGTGCCACAACTAGAGAAGGGAAACAACCCACATGCCACAACTAGAGAGAAACCCGCATGCCACAATGAAAAATCCCGCATGCCTCAACGAAGGTCGGGCGTGCTGCAACTAAGACCCAACACAGCCAAAAATAAATAATAATTTTAAAAAAAAATCCTATATCCAGCATCATAATAAATGGTGAAAAGTGATTTCTTTCCCCCTAATTTCAGGAACAAGGCAAGGATGTCTGCTCTAATCATTTCTATTCAACACTGGACTGAAAGTCCTAGGCAATGCAATAGTAAAGAAAAGTAAATAAAAGGTATATAATTTGGAAATGAAGAAGGAACTACTATGTCCTATGATAATCTCATGAGAAATCTTAAAAACAATAATAATCATAAATAAATAAATAAACTAGTAGGTCTAATATGTGATAAAATTTAGCAAAGTCACAAGACAGATCAATTTATAAAAAATTTATTTCTGTACAGTTGTAATAAACAATATATAATCTATATACTGAAAACTAAAAAACACTGCTAAGGAAAAAAAGGAAGATCTAAATAAGTGGAGAGATTTACCAGATGACTTAATATTGTTAGGATGAAAATTATTATCCCCAAATTGATCAACAGATCCAAGCCAATCCCAGTCAAAATCCCAGCAGACATTTTGTAGAAATTGAGAAACTGAATCATCACCTAAACAATCAAGAAAAGACAAAAATAGAGAACTTAACACTACTTCATTTTAAGTCTTACTACAAAGGTATAATAATATAGTGTAGATATATAATCAAATAGCTCAATGGAAAAGAATAGAGTCCAGAAAGAAACTCACATATATGGTTAATTGATTTTTGCAACAAGGACAAGGTAATTAATAGAGAAAAAATAGCCTTTTCAATTAATGATTCTACAATAGAACAACTGTATATCCCTGTGGCAGGGGAGGGGGGGAAGCCTTGACCATTACCTCATTCTATGTAGAAAGAATAACTTCAAATTGATCACATACTTAAACACAAGGCCAAAACTATAAATTTTTTACAATAAAACCTACCGTGGGGTAGGCAAAGTCTTATTACAAAGGACACAAAAATGGGACTTCCCTGGCGGTCCAGTGGTTAAGACTCCATGCTTCCGTTGCAGGGGGCACTTGTTTGATACCTGGTCAGGGAACTGAAATCCCGCATGCCACAGGGCGTGGCCAAAAAAGAAAAAAAAGGACACCAAAACATAAACTATTAAGGAAAAAGTTGATAGATTGGGACTTCACTTTGAAAAACACTTTTAAGAAAATTAAAAGGCAAGCCATGCGGAATTCCCTGGCAGTCCAGTGGTTAAAACTTGGCACTTTCACTGCTGTGGTAAGCCACAGACTGGGAGAAAGTATTGATAAAAATAAGAACAGAAAATAATCATAATAGAATATAAAGACTTAACTGAAAGGATAAGCAAGGACAAAATTAGTTGGTTTTTTTGTTTTTTTGCTTTACTTCTGATGACGTTAAGGTAGACACTGTAACTCTATAAGGAGGTCCTTAGAGAAGAGTTGGTACTGATTCCATAAGTATAAGATGAGTTCCAAGAGACGGTATTTCTAAGAAGCATGACACATTTTATGAACACTGAATCATGAGACAAAATCAGAATTGGTGACATTAGTATTTTATACTCTCCAATATGATAACTACCACATATGGCTATTTAAATCTAAATTTAAGGGGCTTCCCTGGTGGCACAGTGGTTAAGACTCCGCCTGCCAATGCAGGGAACACAGGTTTGAGCCCTGATCCGGGAAGATCCCACATGCCACAGAGCAACTAAGCCCGTGCACCACAACTACTGAGCCTGCACTCTAGAGCCTGTGAGCCACAACTACTGAGCCCGCATGCCACAACTACTGAAGCCCGCACACCTAGAGCCCATGCTCCACAACAAGAGAAGCCACCGCAATGAGAAGACAACACACCACGGCGAAGAGTAGCCCCTGCTTGCTGCTACTAGAGAAAGCCTGTGCGCAGCAACAAAGACCCAACTCAGCCAAAAATAAATAAATAAATAAACAAACAAATAAATAAAAAATGGATCGAACACCTAATGTAAGAGCAAAAACTATAGAATGCTTAGAAAAGAACATAGAGGAAAATCTTCATGACATTTGATTTGGCAATAGTTTCTGCCAAAAGCACAAGGGGAAAAAAAGAAAAAACAGATAAACTGAACTTTATCAAAATTAAAAACTTGTGTATCAGGGACTTCCCTGCAGTCCAGTGATTAAGATGTCACCTTCCGGGCTTCCCTGGTGGCACAGTGGTTAAGAATCCACCTGCCAATACGGGGGACACAGGTTCGAGCCCTGGTCTGGGAAGATCCCACATGCCACGGAGCAACTAAGCCCATGTGCTACAACTACTGAGCCTGCGCTCTAGAGCCCACAATCCACAACTACTGAGCCCGAGTGCCACAACTACTGAAGCCCGCATGCCTAGAGCTTGTGCTCTGCAACAAGAGAAGCCACCACAATGAGAAGCCCGCGCACCACAACGAAGAGTAGCCCCCACTCACCGCAAGTAGAGAAAGCCCGCACACAGCAATGAAGAGCCAATGCAGCCAAAAATAAAATAAATAAAATAAATAAATTTATTAAAAAAAAAAAAAAGATGTCACCTTCCAATACAGGGGGTGTGTGTTTGATTCCCAGTGGGGGAGCTAAGATCTCACATGCCTTGTGGCCAAAAAAACAAAACATCAAAACAGAAGCAATATTATAACAAATTCAATAAAAGACTTTAAAAATGGTCCACATCAAAAAAAATCTTAGAAAAAACCCAAAAACCTTGTGTATCAAACTTCACTATCAAGAGAGTGAAAAGACAACCCACAGAATAGGAGAAATATTTGCAAATCACATACCTGATAAGGTATTAAAGTCTAGAATACATAAAAATCTCCTACAACTCAACAATAAAAAACAACCCTACTTAAAAATGGGTAAAGGACTTGATTAGACATTTCTCCAAAGAAGATATACAAAAGTTAATAGCCGCATGAAATGATGTTCAACATCGTTAGTCACTAGGGAAATACAAATCAAAACTGCAATGAGATACAACTTCACACCCATTAAGATGGCTATTTTATAAAAAACAAGCAAAAACAGAAAATAACAAGTGTGTTGAGGATATGGAGAAATTGAAACCCTTGTGCATTGTTGACTGGAACGTAAAATGCTGCACTTATTTTACACCTTGGCAGTTCCTCAAAAAATTAAACATAGAAATACCATATGGGTACTTCCCTGGTGGTCCAGTGAGTAAGACTCTGTGCTCCTAACGCAGGGGGCCCAGGTTTGATCCCTGGTCGCGGAACTGGATCCTGCATGCATGCCACAACTACGAGTTCGCATGCTGCAGCTAAGAAGTCTGCATGCTGCAACTAAAGATCACGCATGCTGCAACTAAAGATCATGCATGCTGCAACTAAGACCTGGCGCAGCCTAAATAAATAAATAAATAAATTTAAAAAAGAAAAGAAATACCATATGATCCATTAATCCCACGTCTAAGTATATACCCAAAAGAACTGAAAGTAGAGACTTAATTGGATACTTGTACACCAATGTTCACAGCAGCATTATTCACAATAGTCAAGAGGTAGAAACAATCCAAATGTCCATCCACAGATGACTGAATAAACAGAATGTGATATATATTGAATACATACAATGGAATATTATTTAACATAAAAAGGAATGAAATTCTGATATCATACAACATGATGAACTTGTAAAACATTATACTAAGTGAAATAAACCAGACACAAAAGGACAAATATTATATGATTCCACTCATAAGAGGTACCTAGAATAGGGCAGCTTCATAGAGATAGAAAGAGATTATCAGAGACTGGAGGAATGGGGGAGTGGATTGAGGAGTTATTGTTTAAATGGATACAGAGTTTCTGTTTGGGTGATGAAAAAGTCTTGGAAGTGGATAGTGGTGAGTTGCACAAGATTGTGAAAGTACTTAATGCTACTTAAAAATGGTAAAGAAAAAAAAAAAAGGACTTCCCTGGTGGCACAGTGGTTAAGAATCCACCTGCCAATTCAGGGGACATGGGTTCAAGCCCTGGTCCGGGAAAATCCCACATGCTGCAGAGCAACTAAGCCCGCGTGCCACAACTACTGAGCCTGTGCTCTAGAACCTGTGACCCACAACTACTGAAGCCCCCACGCCTAGAGGCCATGCTCCGCAACAAGAGAAGCCACCACAATGAGAAGCCCGTGTACCACAATGAAGAGTAGCCCCTGCTTGCCACAACTAGAGAAAGCCCACGCACAGCAACGAAAACCCAATATGGCCAAAAATAAAATTAAAAAAAAGCAACTGAGCTTATTAAAAAAAAAGATCATATTAAAAAAAAAGGTAAAAAACCAAACCAAACCAAAACAATAACAAACACCCTACAGTATTTTGATTATTGTTCTATTGTTACAGAAGTCAAAAAATAGATCAGCAGAACAGAACACAGACCCAGAATACAGGGCCCAGAAACAGTCCTCAGCATTGATGGGGATTTGGTATATAAGGTAGCATTACAAATTTGTAAGAAAAAAGGGACTGTTTGATAAATGGTCTTGGGACCATGAGCTCTATCTATTAGATACTACACCAGATAAGTATACCTAGATCTAAGTCCAAGATGTCAACTTGTTCTTTAATAAGCAAGATGGAAGGGCATTAAAATAGATCATTCACTGAATATAGTTAAGCAGATTAAAATAGAAGGTTAACTACAGATGTACTAATACCCCCTTCCCAGATGCCCAACTAAAAGATTAATAGGAAACCAATAAACAGATTTGCACTGAAAAAAATCAATCAGTGTAATACACTAAATTAATAGAATGAAGGAAAAAAAACACACACGATCATCTCAATTGACACAGAAAAGTATTTGACAAAATCCAAGAAACTTTCATGATAAAAACACTCAACAAACTATGACTAGAAGGGAGTTTCTTCAACATGAGAAAGGGCAATCATACTCAATGGTGAAAGGTTAAAAGCTTTCCCCTTAAGATTACGAATAAGACAAGGAAGCCCACTTTTGCCATTTCTATTCAAAATTATATGGGAAGTTCTAGCGAGAATAATTAGGCAAAAATTTTAAATAAATAAATGCCATCCAAATTAGAAAGGAAGAAGTAAAACTATCTCTATTCACAGATGATGTGATCTTGTATGTATAAAATACTACAGAATCTATTTTAAATTTTTTTATTTTTATTTGTTTTATTTTTTGGCCATGCTGCACGGCTTGCAGGATCTTAGTTCACTGACCAGGGATTGAACCCGGGCCCCAGGCAGAGAAAACGTGGAGTCCTAATCACTGGACTGCCAGGGAATTCCCAAGAATCTATTTTTTAAAACCCACACAACTATCAGAGCTAATAAATGAATTCAGCAAAGATACTGTATACAAGATCAACACACAAAAATCAGTGGTATACACTAATGATGAAAAATCCCAAAGGAAATTAAGAAAGCAATTCCTTTCACAACAGCATCAATAAAAATAAAATACTTGGGAATAAATTTAACCAAGGAGGTACAAGACTTGTACACTGAAAACTACAAAACAAAGAAGACATAAGTAAATGGAAAGATGTCCATATTCATGGTTTGAAAAAACTTAACACTGTTAAGATGTCAATACTCGAATTGATCTACCAATTCAAAGCAATTCCTATCAAAATTCTTTTTTTTTTTTTTAACAGAAAAGGAAGAGCTGGTCTTAAATTGCAAGGGACCTGGAAAAACCAAAACAATTTTTAAAAAGAACAAAGTTGGAGGACTCACACTTCCTGATTTAAAAACCTACTACAAAGCTGCAGTAATCAAAACATTATGGTACTGTAAGCAGCTCTTTGCAGGAGATCAACCTCAGCAGAAAACCCCCTTTCTTGTCATTTTAGCAAAGCTATACTATAACTAATTTTTAACCCCCATGCTCTACTCATCTCTGGCCCACACACACCTTTCAAATCTTTTAATCACACAATACTTTGCCTAACTTGTCGGTTCTTTCCATAGATCAAAGAAGTCAAAATGAAGAATAAGTAATTAACAGATGACCAAATCTCTTCCCTACCTTCCCCTTCAGTAATCTCCCGAACAAACTGTGTGACCAAACTGTGTGAACCAAACTGTATGATAACATCTAGAGGAAGATCACAAGAAGTCAATGAGCCTGCAGGCAGCTGGGGGATGGCAACGACTCTGACCCCTTTTCTCAATGATTAACTGAGATTACTTCCCTCCTTCCCTTTAAAACTTTCATGGCTGAGCAGAATTTTCGGAGGTGGTTTTTGGGGGACCTTGAGTCCACCATCACCCCAGATTGCCAGCATTCTGATTTTTGTTTTAATAAATTCATTTATTATTTATTTATTTTATTGTTGGTTGCATTGGGTCTTCATTGTTGCACGCAGGCTTTCTCTAGTTGCAGTGAGTGGGGGCTACTCTTTGTTGTGGTGCGTGGGCTTCTCATTGCAGTGGCTTCTCTTGTTGAGGAGCACGGGCTCTAGGCACACAGGCTTCAGTAGTTGTGGCATGTGTGCTCAGTAGTTGTGGCTCACGGGCTCTAGAGCGCAGGCTCAGTAGTTGTGGCGCTCGGGCTTAGTTGCTCCATAGCATGTGGAATCTGCCCGGACCAGGGCTCAAACTCGTGTCCCCCGAATTGGCAGGCGGATTCTTAACCACTGCGCCACCAGGGAAGTCCCCGGCATTCTGATTAGAGGCACCTTTCCTTTGCTACCAACATTTGTGAGTATGTAAGTGACTTTGTAAGCGGCAAGCAACAGAACCCCCATTGGATAACAGCACTGGTGTAAGGACAGATATATAGATAAATGGAACAGAATTTTGAGTCCAGAAATAAACCAACATATCTAGGGTCAGTTGATTTTTGACCAGGGAGGAGTCCTCTCTTTATCAAATGGTGCTGGGACAAAAAAGAAGAACAGGAAAAAGAAGAGGCCTCACATAAAGGCCATCCATAGAAAAGTCTCTTTGCCCTAAGGAATCAAAGTAACTCCTTACCAGTGGCTTCAACAGACAAGATTTCTGGAGAACTGGTTTGAAAGTTGAACTCACCACGGGATCCCAGAATTGCTCTCCTGAAGAAGAGTTCAAACGACTCACAGGGTGCCTTTACCTGTGTGGGGATAGCAGGGGTCTGTAGGTGAGGCCCAGTATCAATCTGAATCCCAGCACTAAAAACTATCAAGTAAAAGGGAGATGGGCTCTGTGCGATGACCTAGAGGGGTGGGATAGGGAGGCTGGAAGGGAAGCGATATGGGGACATGTGCATGCATATGGATGATTTCCTTTGTTGTGCAACAGAAACTAACACAGTATTGTGAAGCAATTATACTCCAAGATCTATTTAAAAAAAAAAAAAAGGAAAAAAGGAAGAAAAAGATAGAGAGGGAGAGAGATAGAAAGGGAGAGAGAGAGACAGAGACAGAAAGAAATAGGAAGGAAGGGAGGGAGGGAGGAACAAAGGATGCACCTTTCACTGAACTGCCTGACCCAGTAGAATATTCCTGCTGTAACAAATGTCCCTTAGTTTAAAATAATAAATGTTTTGTCCAAGTATTTATGTAAAAAAAAAAATAAAACTGTCACGTAAAAACAAATAGGGAAATAGAGATTATATTTGAAAGGATTATTGGGGGGAGGGGGAAGACTACTGAAATAAGGCTGGAGGACAATTACAATGCAGAGAATGTTCAATTGTGAAAAACAAAATCCTGGATTTAGATAAAGAGAGACTTTATTGGAAAGGCTTATTCCAAGAAGAGGAAAAGGAACTACTGCAATGGGGTTTGGGGGATGAGGCAACAACCATCGCTACAGGGGAACGCTATGACCGTGAAATCTGCAACTGTCTCCAAGGTCAGACAGAAAATGGCCCTTCTTGTATAGGGAGGAGCGAACAAAGGTTACAGAGAACTGGGTGTGGGGCACAGTGGAATGGGTGGGTGGAGGTGGCAGTGATCGCGTGGCAGATCAGAGTGGTTTACATGGAGGTCAGCCTATTTTTCAGGAGTGATGGTAAAGGAGGGCTTGTACGCTGGATCAGGATGAGGGTGGGTCAAAGTTTAGGAGCCCGGAGGAAGGAGAGAAGCTTAAGTTTGGTCAAAACAAGGTAGCTGGTATTTTGTCCAGATTGGTCAGTGAGAACAATCAGTAAAGCTAATCATTTATGAGGCAAAAAAAAAAAAAAAAGGGAATTTGGAGGGTCTATGTCTGACCTTGTCATAGGTAAACAAGGGGGCATCCCTGAGTCTTATCTAAACCACGTGGGGAAGGGTGGTTTCTTCCTTGCTGTCAGCCCTTTCAGGGGCACGAAAGGATGGGAGGATTTTTTTTAACCGTCGCTTTCCAGAATCACAGGTCTCAGGTGAAGTTCAACATGGTCAGAATGCAGGTAAATCTCTCCACGGATTCAATCAGCGGCTGACGACGTACGGAGGTAAGTTGATGCTGGGTTCTCAGGTGGGTAGCTCTCTGCATTTTCCGCGTCGGGTGAAGAGGCAAGGAGTAGCAGTGCCCACGGGAAGAAAGAGGCGGCCGCCATTAGCGCGGGTAACGCTGCGGCCCGAGGCGGCCGGCGCCGCCAGCCCCGCCCCCGCGCGCCCTCGCGCGCCCCCCGCGGCCCCGCGCGCGCTCTCGGGTCTGCGCAGAGCCGTCCTCGGCGCGTCCTCGGCGCCGGGCGGCAGTGACTGAGGGGGTGTGCAGGGTCGCAGCTGCGCGGCAGTCGAGCTTGAGAGGGTCTGGGGACAGCAGTGCTCCCAGTCTGAGGGGCGGCGGCGGCGCCCGCGGCCCCTGAGCGAATTGAGGACGAGGCCGCTAGGCGACGGCGTGGCGGGGCCCTCTCCAGCGGCCGCGCCCGGAGGTGAGTTTCCTGGGGCCGCGCCGCGCTCGGCTGGGCCGGCCGCCGGGGGTGGGCAGGCGTTTCCCGGGCGGGGCGGTGGCGGTCGTTGGGTCGGGCCGAGTCGCCGCACCCCGTCTTTGTCTCGGTTTCGGTGCTCGCGTCTGCGACCCCGAAAGGGCACAGTCGCACGACGGCCGGGGCGGGACTCCTGGTCAGCGCAGGTGAGGCGCGGCTCTGGGCCCGCTGACTGCGCTGCTTTCCCGAGCGGCGGACTCCGGGAAAGCGCCGCGGTGGTTTTCTCTCTCTGCGAGCACTCGGAAACTTCGAGTTCTCTATTCTCCAAATGCAGAAGTGCAGTACAGAAATCCAGAGCATGTCTTGTTTGGGGTGGACATTTCTTCGGTAACTTCATTAGCTGGCTCCCGCAACTCACTTTTATTTTGTAGGCTTGATGGTCTCTGTTTTCATATTTAATTTCTTTTCTTCTCTGTGTCCGTTTTTATTTGCAGTTTGTTATTTGTTAGCAATGACGAACGTTAGTGTGGCATCCAGCGTTGCTTCCTTCGTACTTATTCGAGATCATTGAAAGACAGGTGGGACTTCCCTGGCGGTCCAGTGGTTGAGATTCCGCGCTTCCCTTGCAGGGGGCGCGGGTTCCACCCCTGGTCGGGGGAACTAACATCCCGCATGCAGAGCGGCGACCAAAAAAATAAATTTAAAAGAAGTAATAATAAAGATAGGAAATTGACAGTCTGTGTTTATGTCAATGTGGAATTGTAAAGTGTGACAGATTGTATAAGCGACGTGAAAACCAGCTTCTTTACTTCATAGTCGTAGCTCAAGTGTGCTTTTGGACTGTTTATAAGGTTTTTAATTATATTGATACGTTAGTTTTAATGGGAAACTCTTTAAAAGTTGATGTTGTGTCTTCTATGTAAATATGCTGAAAGTCATATTGATTTAAAAAGCAGTTAAATCCAGTCAATGTTGAGCACGTATGTGTAACACTGAAGTTAGAGCGAAGCACTGATCTAATCCAAAAATGAATAAGAATTGTGTGCAGGATGGAGGGAGTGATTAAGCACACAAACAATGATGCAAGGCAAAAACTACAAACGCGTTGAGCACTGACTCTTAGCCCTGCGTGTGGTAAATACTTTACATGCATACTTTAATTACTTAATATTTAATGCTAATTGCCTAGTTTATCATCCGAGTGTTTTTAGTACCTGTTGTGTGCTGAGTACTAACGATATGATTGATGGTGACCATTATAGGTTTTTGGCTTTAAAGACTTCACATTGTCATTGGAGGACACAAGTAACCACACAAGTGAATGCCAGTTTACCTAGAGAGAAGCTAAAAAGGAAGAATGTAGAGTGTTGTGAGAGCGTGTAACCCGGGTACATATCCCAGCTGAAGAAATCAGTTAAGGTTTCCCTAGGAAAGTAATCTTTGCACTCAAGTTATTACGGGTAAGTAGGAATTAGGTGAAGGTGACTCCCAAAGGAGGGAAGAAAGGTCCAGGTAAAGGAAATCAGTTGCACAGAGGCTTGGGAAGGTTTTGGGAACTGAAGGTCAGAGCAGTTGGAAAGAGTGTGGAAAGCGAAAGGGGGCTGTGGTTAGGGCCCCAGAGATGATGTGGGGCCTTTTAAACAATGTTAAGGATTTAGGACCAGCTTTTTCTTTTCTTTTTTAAAACTTTTATAGGAGAGTTTTCAAACCACTCAAATGTAGTGAGAGAACATTGCAGTGAACTCCCCTGTCATGTTATCCAAAGGATTTAGACCTTATTTGAACAGTAGTGGGGGGTCCCTGAAGGATTTTAAGCAAGGAAGTCCCACAATCAAATTTGTATCTTAATCAAAAAGGTCACCCTGACTCCTGTGTAGACACTGAATTGAATGAGGACAAGAATGGATGTGGGGAAACCACCCAGAGATGGTCGTTGGGACTAGGTTTGTGGCTGTGATGGTAGGGCAAATTCTAATGTAACAGGGAAGAACCAAATTGGACTCCATGTTGGATCCGTTTCTTTAACCTTTGCTTTCTGCTGCTTTTGTTCACTAAAAGAATAGTGTGTATACATAATGCCCTGCCTGGGGGAACCCTGCCCCTCTGCCTGAAGGTTAAACCAAAGTGCCTTTGTTCAGGGAAACATCTGGACCCTGTCCCACCTGTGGATGGCCACAAGAAAGAAGAAATTAACACATCCCCTCCTCGAGGCTGGCCATTCCAGGGGATATTTGCAAAACTTATGGCCTTTTTACTTTACTTCCTCATCTCCTCCCCCTCTCTGTGCTATAAAAGAAACTGACATCCACACCCCTGGAAGATGGTTTTTCAGAGACACTTGTCTGCGATCTTCTTGGTCTTCCGGCTTTCCGAATAAAGTCGTGTTCCTTGCCTCAGCACCTTGTCTCCGATTTATTGGCCAGTTGTGTGGCAAGCAGAGCGAGCTTGGACTCGGTAACACCAAGAGTACATAATTGATCTCTCCTTGCTGTGTTAGTAATTCTATATTCATGCCTTTTGGAAGAATTATGGAAGGTTTTCTTAAGATAGTATTTGAGATGGGTTTTGCAAGGTAAATAACATTTCAGTATGGAGCCCATTCTGAAATGAGAACATCTTGGTGTCAAGAGGATGGCTGACTCAGCAACCTTAACAGTTTCTGCAGAAGTTTCACCTTTCTCCTGGGATTTTCTTAAATTACTTTTGTCACTATCACTTTGGTCTTTGGGAGCATATAACTTCCCTTATTAACAATTTTTTCTAGAAGACAACAAAAATGTATTTTCTTCATTACTGCAATTATAGCTAAGATAAGCTGAAACTTCCCAAAAGATTTCATTTTATTGTTGAATACGTAATAGTTAATAAACTAGAATTCACAAATATACAAATAAACTGTCTTTTAAAGTGTTTGATCTGATGCTCCCATAGTTTTGCTCTTGGAAGCCTAATCCTATTCCATAGAAGATGTAACTGAAAGGTGATCCAATGGTTTCTTTAAAGAGAAACTTCAGCTTCTACATAGCAGGCCTAGTGGCATAATATCTTGATGTAAATCCATAATCTTAAAGACAATAGCCCGTAGTATATGTTTATAAAAATAAGTAAAATTTGTAATATGCAAATTTTTCTTTCAAATTCTAGTGTATACATTTAAAAGACTACATTTCTTAGTAGTCTAAATCTATTTTGACTGAATTTTCCTTTTAGTCGATATGTTCCAAGAAGCTCAGTCTACTCTGGCTCCTGACTGATTTTATTACTGCAGTTGTTGGGAGTAAGTGAGATAATATTTGAGAAGGTGTTGAGTAAACTGTGATATACAATACAAATGTAAGATGGTAGTGGTACTAATTAGGAGTAAACTGAAACAAAATGAAGGAAATTCTGTTCATCTGTCCATTCTGATGCCCAGCCTCATACTGGTAACTAAGATATTGGTCAGATGGCTTTTTTATTCTCTACATACAGTATACAACGACGTAAGTTCATTCGTGTCACATGACTGATGATTGTAGACGCTCAATAGATATAAATTTTACATGGTCCATTTCCGTATTACTAATTTATGGTAGGAAATACCTAAAATAATGGTGACTTTATGTCCATTATAGAATGAGTTTTTACTTCATAATTCTATGCCAAGGAAAAACATTCAGTATGTTTTTCCTTGTTAGTCTGTAAACTCCCTGGTGATAGATACTGTGTCTGTCCTATTGACTCTCCTATCATTAGTTCTAAACCAGTGCTTTACACACAGTGGTGGGAGGTTCAATAAATATACAGATGTTGTTTAATTAGTGAAATCAAAAGTAAAATTTCATAGCCATGCCAAAATTAGAACTTTTTAAAAATCATTATTAAAAAATTTTTTTTTAGTTTTTTTTTTTTTGAGTTTTTATTTATTTTATTTATTTTCCTTAATTTTTTTTTGGCTGTGTCAGGTCTTAGTTGTGGCACATGGGATCTTTGTTGAGGCATGCAGGATCCTTTTCGTTACAGCGCAGGTCTGCTCAGGTTTCTCTCTAGTTGCAGCGCACAGGCTTCTCTCCAGTTGTGGCATGCAGGTTTTCTCTCTCTAGTTGTGGTGCACAGGCTCCAGGGCATGTGGACTCTGTAGTTTGTGGCACGCGGGCTCTGTAGTTTGTGGCACGCGGGCTCTGTAGTTTGTGGCACGCGGCCTCTCTCATTGAGACACACGAACACAATAGTTGTGGCACGTGGGCTTAGTTGCCTCGCAGCATGTGGGATCTTAGTTCCCTGACAAGGGATTGAACCCACATCCCCTGCATTGGAAGGCGGACTCTTTACCACTGGACCACCAGGGAAGTCCCCAAATTAAAACTTTTGAGACTTAAGTCTGAAGGTGTTTTCTTACCATAAGTCCTTGTAACAGAGGTTATGATTGTGGGCTGGGAAAAGAGAAGGGAGCATAACATTATTGTATTCTCATTATTGTATTTCTTTTGTTCTCAAAACAACCTTCTTAGGAGGATAATTATTTCCAAGTTACAAGTTAGGCAACCAGGACTTAGAGAAGTTAAATAACAACACTTAAGCTCAAAAATGATGTAGCCAGTATTCCAGTACAGG
The DNA here is from genome assembly GCF_028021215.1 of Eschrichtius robustus. Classification (NCBI taxonomy): domain Eukaryota; kingdom Metazoa; phylum Chordata; class Mammalia; order Artiodactyla; family Eschrichtiidae; genus Eschrichtius; species Eschrichtius robustus. The sequence goes on from NC_090838.1 coordinate 18,730,540, forward strand.
ATACTTTGAATCCAGAGTCTGTTCTTCATTCTCTTTTGCTGTCATGAAACAAGTAAAAACAATTATCAGTAGCTTATAACTACGAAATGATGAAAAATATTAGTAATTTGCTAGAGAACAGTAACCTATTAACAGGAAACATAGTGAGATACTTTAAGGATGGCTACTCCTTGCTTTGCGCTTGCTAAGCACTACAGAAGAAACAGGAAATGTGTAAGTTGTGATACCTGTCTTCAAGGATCTTGGATCTAGTAGAGCTAAAAGAAACAATAGTAAGTAATATCAGACAATATGATTTAAATGCCAAAGATCTAAATGCTTTAGGAGAGGATTATTAATAAGGGTTTACTATTTCACCTTTACAGTAGGAGTAGATCTTGAGCTGGGACTTGAAGGATAATTTAGATTTGAATGCCTAGAAGTGAGGCAGGAGATAGATGGGCTCCAGGCTAGGCATTTACAACTGGCCTCCTGTTCACACCTCCTGGGGTGAGAAGAAGATGGGCTCCAAGCTGGACATTGATTACCAGCCCCCTGTTTACACTTCCTGAAGCAAGAGACAAACGGGCTCCGGGACTACATATTATGACCGGACTTCTGTCTGTATTTCGAGATCTGCACCTCGTTATAAAAACCGGCAACAGGAATAGGGTAAATAACCAGACATTGGGCATTTTTATGGCAGGGACAGAGTGGGACTAAACCCTATTAAAGGATCAAGAGGTCATACACTTCCCATCATTGGGACAAGGGAGACATTACGCATGTGCAAAAGCCTTCATGGGATCAAAAAGGCAGGGAATGCCAGACCATAGTTAAGTCTTGCTATCTCCTCCCAGAGGCCTTCGCGGTGGGATCTACCTTAACTTAGGGGTGTGTGCGCACCCAGGGGAGGGTCCAGAAGCAAATTAGCTATGGGGTCAAAACACTACTATTGGCCAAAAGAAGACAAAGACCTGGAAGACTGCCCCCTTATAAAGGATTTAAACTTCCCAAGGGTACTACTCTCTCTGAGTTCCTCTGTGCGTCTTTCCGCATGTACTTTGTTTTTCCAGTAAACTTTTTGCTTTTCTCTTTACCTTCTGCCTCCTTGCCTGAATTCTCTCCTGACAAGGCAGGTAAGAAACAGGGACCCAGGCCCTAGCTGCTGGCCCCTGTGGTCCAGTGGTTAGGACTCCCTGTCCCGGAACTAAGATCTTGCTTCCTGCTACTGCTTGCTGCTGCTTGCTGCAAGCTGCCGCTTACTGCTGCCTGTGTCCAAAATCAGAAGGATGGTTACAATGTGAACAAAGAAGTGGAATGAACATGTTATGTTTATGACACAGTCAGGATCATATCTAAACTAAAGGATTATTTTAGAGTAGTTGAAAATAATGTTGGAAAACTGTCAACTGGAAAGCAAACAGCACCACCAGAATGTAATGTCCACAGGGGCTGGGATCTGTCTATTTTGTTCAGTATGTATCCCAAGCACCTAGAATCATGCCTGGTATATAGTAGGAGCTGAATAAATATACATTTTTAATATTTTAAACAACTTTATTTAGGTATAATTAATACGCAGTAAGATGCACATATTTAACATACCATGTAATATTTAAAAATGAAGTAGTATTTAACTATCTATTACTGGTTCTTAAATAAAAAAGAAGCAAATAAGTCAAAATATAAACTTTTCTGAAATCTGGGACTTCCCTGGAGATCCAGTGGTTAAGACTCTGAGTTCCCAATGCAGGGGGCACAGGCTCCATCCCTGGTCTGGGAAATAAGATCCCACATGCAGCGAGGTGCAACCTTAAAAAAAAAAAAAGCTTTTGAAATCTGAATAGTTGGGATGGGTGTTTATATTTTTCTATTCTTTTGTGTATGTTTGAAAGGGAAGTAATTTATTTTTTATTTTTATTTTTTTGGCCGCACCGTGCGGCTTGTGGGATCTGAGTTCCCCCACCAGGGATTGAACCTGGGCCCATGTCAGTGAAAGTGCCGAGTCCTAACCACTGGACTGCCAGGGAATTCCCAAAAAGGAAGTAATTCTTAAAGTGAAGCAATTAAATAGTTTTAGAAATACGAGATTTGAAGGACAAGGTCTTAGGAGAAAACCATGAAATTCTGGCTTTCTGAATATATTTTCAGTTGGTTTTCTGGTTTTTAAATTTTTTTCAAATCAAAACAATATATAGTTTAAAAGGCAAATATGTAGAGTCAGAAGACTTAAAACTAAAAGTGCTCCCACTCCATTTCCCTAAAGACAACTGCTTTGAACTCATAGCTGTTTCTTATGTAGTTTACAGCTGTATTTCTGAACAGTATGTGTTTTGAGTTATTAATTTTGAACATTGCATTTTGTATTGCTGTTAGGATAGATAACTGTTTTAGCTCGATTATGCTGTCAACTACAAATTGGCATTTTCCATTGGCACTTGCCATCTACCTCTACAAGGATTAAATCATGTGCTGCTACAGCTGCTGATTTTCAACACCCCCTGAAAGGAGTTCAGGGTGCAGAGCAGAAATGAGGCACTCTGTGCTCTGGGAAAAACTGGCAGAACAGGTCTGCAGATAGGTATTTTCAGGAGCTGATTTTATGAGCCCAATTCTTGTATCTCCTAATATCTAGAAAAACACTAAAATTCTTCATGGTGACATCTACTCCTCGTGACTAGCAGAAACCTTCTGCAAAAAAGTCTGTGCTGGATTGCATGTACTCCCCCTTCACCAAAATCACATATATACTGACCTTCCCCCCTACCTCTTTGGAGCAGTTTCTCAGAGCTACCTGGGATGCTGTCTCCTGGGCTGCAGTCCTTATTTTGCCCCAAATAAAACTTAACTCAAAACTCTCACATTGTGCATTTTTTTAAGTCGACAATGCTTATCCCCTTTTCCTTTTCACATTCTTTTAATGGCTTTAAGCTAAGTTTTTTCCATACCATAAACAAATATATACACTATTTTTTTTCCCTTTGGACCTCAGATTTATCCTTGGCCCAGAGATGACATAATTATATTTATCTAATAAATGTAATAAGCACTTGCAAACTCAAGAGGACATTGACAGTGCTGTATCTTATATTTAACAATCATCTTTAATGGTTGCATTTTTAAAGCATACAGTTTATTTAATTGTGTAATCCATTTAAGATGTTATACATTTTTGATATTTAAAAAAATATCTCCCCCCTTCTCTGATTTATTATTGATACTTTGTAAATCTAAAGCTTAATCCAGTGCCTTACATTTAATAAATACTGAGTAAAATTCTTTGGATGAAATAATAGTCTGTTTTCATTTTTTAAGTCTAGGGAATAATTTTGAAGAGCAGTACAGGAGGGATTAAGAAGTCTTTAGAAATACAAAATACCCACTTGAGACAATAAAGACATCCAATTTGCCTTGATTGTTGGATGCCATCTTCTCTGATGTGGCTCTAGTAACTCCTACCCAAAAGCTAGCTGAAAGGCTAAAAGGCAGCCTGTGAAGTTCTTGTTGGGGGTGCTGCTGAAGGTGCCCTCCCCCACCTTATGTTGGGTACTGACTCCTCTGCCTCATTGCATTTCCTCATTTTTCCTTCCTTTCAGTTTCTCCCTGTCTTTCAGAATTGCTCACAATTTTGTTACAGAAAGGCTAAGAAATAAATTGACTAACAGTTTATGTTCAATTCGTAATGAAAACAATAGAAGCATTTAAAACAGTTTTCAATGATATTTTCCAGAGCAGACTCTACTATTCTACTTTCATTCCTAGCAAAACAGATGCTAAGTGGGAATTAGTGCTCCAGCCAAATTGGCTGTGGTTATGAGCCCAGTTCCACTAGCAGCAGGAAACTGGAATGGAAGTCAGGACCTAAGATCATTCAGACTGATGTTATCTGGTGAAAGGCTGCTGCTGGATCCTCAGTTACCCAGATTAAATCCACCTGCAGATACTTCGGAGACTTTTAAGTGGGAGCAGTATGCTACTACTTCTAGTGGCCATTTTCTGTTTCTCATTGCTTTGAAATGGGTCTGGTGGATCTTCAGTGGCTATTACTGAGCAGGTCTGCCCTTTGTTTAAATATGCTTAATACTTACATTTTTTAATACTTATATTTTTAAATAGAGGTATTTGCTTTTTTTTTTTTTTTCTTTTTATTTATTTTTGGCTGTGTTGGGTCTTCGTTTCTGTGCAAGGACTTTCTTTAGTTGCGGCGAGCGGGAGCCACTCTTCATCGCGGTGTGCGGGCCTCTCACTGTCGTGGCCTCTCTTGTTGCGGAGCACAAGCTCCAGACGCGCAGGCTCAGCAGTTGTGGCTCACGGGCCCAGTTGCTCTGCGGCATGTGGGATCCTCCCAGACGAGGGCTCGAACCCGTGGCCCATGCATTAGCAGGCGGATTCTCAACCACTGCGCCACCAGGGAAGCCCCTGCTTTTTTATATACATATTCTCCAGAGAGAATTTAAGAAACATATTTGATATATTCTGTTTGAGAGTTGAAATATTTTTAATGCTTTCTGGAGATGTCTAGCTTGATTATATCTTCTTTTTGGTAAAGTGTTTTTCTTTATTTTTCTTTTCTTTTCTTTTCTTTTGGCCGCACCGCGCGGCATGTGGGATTTTAGTTCCCTGACCAGGGATCGGACCTGCTCCCCCTGCATTGGAAGCGTGGAGTCATAACCACTGGACTGCCAGGGAAGTCCAAAAGTGTTTTTCTTTAGTTTTGTTGTTGTTGTTGTTGTTGTTTTGTTTTGTTTTTCTTTAGTTTTAAATCTGTAGAGTACACTCTGGGACCTTGATTATCATAAAGTCTATCTTGACCTAATAGTAACATTCTCTTAAGGGTTTGTTTTAAGCACATATAAAAAGTAACTGTAATCCTGTTTGGGTGACTTTTAATTAAAAGTCTAGTTACAAATTATAACTATATAGGTTTACTAAAGCATTGTACTTTTCTCTCCATAATCAGTTTGGTTGTGTTTTCCTTTAATAACCAAACATTCCAGGTTACATAGAACAGATCTGATTTTTTCCTACCTTGAATGTTGGCAAGTGATAACTTTAATTGTGCAATAGGCAGTTTATAACTATTGTCTGTGTTTGACTTCACATTGCACATCCGTGTGCTGCTAAAATTTCTCTCTGTGCCCACATTGCCTTCAAGCCGTGAGTCAACCAAATGTCTTATGAAGCTCTTTGGTTGTCTTATAACAGATGTATCTTTATCCTAAACATGATCAATCTATTTCTCATGTTCATCACTTTAAATATGAGTTCATAGTACTTTTCCCCACTTCACATTTGTAATTTGGGGAGTTAGATTCACATACATTATTTCTCACTGAGGATGCAGATCTTTGGAACTACTGCCATTCTTGGATTATTGAGTAATTTACTGATAGAGCAAAAGTACTGCCTTTTAAGAAGCTAATGAAATGACATTGTACAACTCTACATGCATATATTTTTAAGATAGTACTTTTATCCCAATTTTTATTATGAAAATTTCAAACATATATAAAAATGTGGAGAATAGTAAACTCCCATGTATACTCATTACCCAGCTTCACTAATTATCAAGTCATAGCCATTTTGGTTTCAATTATACTCTCTCCACTCCTCACTCCACTTGATTATTTTGAAGGAAATTCTAGTTATTGGATTTCATCTAGATATTTCAGTATGTAGCTAAAACAAGTACTTTATTTATTTATTTTTGGCCTCACCACACAGCATTCAGGATCTTAGTTCCCTGACCAGGGATCGAACCCATGCCTCCTGCAGTGGAAGCATGGAGTCTTAACCACTTGACCGCCAGGGAAGTCCCTAAAACAAGTACTTTAAAAAGCTACAATCCCATTGTCACACCTTTAAAATTAACAATTGCTCCACATATCATCAAATATCCATACAGTGTTCAGAAGTTCCTGATTCATAGCTTTTTTCCATTTAGTTTCTTTAAATAATAACATAAATATGGTCCATATGTTGTAATTAGTTGATATATCTCTTAAATGTTTAAAAAGATTATTTCTACTTCTTTTTTCTCCCTGGTAATATATATATTGAAGAAAATGGATCATTTCTCCTGAAGAATTTCCCGAGTTCTGGATTTTGTTGATTGCGTCCCTGTGATGTCATCTGATCATGTTCCTCTGTGCCCTATATTTCCTGTAATCTGATGTTTAGACCTAGAGGCTTGAATGAATTCAGTTTCATTTTTAGAAAGAAGTCTTCACACGTGGTGGTTTGAGCTTTCACACTAAGGCATATATTTATGTTTGTTTTCTTTGTGTGATGTTAGCAGCCATTGATATCATTGCCTAGGTCTGTTTGCATTAGGGGTTGCAAATTGGAGATACTCTAATTCTATAAACCTTCATTTAGCTGAATTCATTTATAAAGGAAACTTCTTTTATTAACTCTTTGATTACTCTGAGTTAGTTCATACAGGAAAGGCAGATGAATACTTGATTCTTTCCCTTATGTGCCAGTTTTCAAAATAAATTGGTACCCTACTGTTCTGGAAAGATGACCAGTGAATAGTTTCTGTGTTTTAATGAGTATCAGTATGAACTTGCATTTGATGTGTTTCAATTCATGTAGCTGTTTTTCAGTCCCATCTTTCACTAATGGTAGCCTTTTCAAACTGACTTCTGAATCCTTTTTTTCGTTTTGTTTTGTTTTTTTTGGCTGTGCCTTGCGGCCTGGGAGATCCTAGTTCCCTGACCAGGGATCGAACCCAGGCCCCCGCAGTGAAAGCATCGAGTCCTAACCTCTGGACCGCCAGGGAATTCCCAACTTCTGATTCCTTTTGACATTAATCCAAGATGTCAATACAAGGCATAAAGTGCATATTTCTTGCCCCAGACCTGGAGACAGCCATTTCTCTAAGAAACTGATTCCTTTTGGTGGGAAATAGTATTTGGAGACCACAAATCTGGGCGGTAGGTGTGCTGTGCTCATTGTTGTCTGATTGCTTATTGCTTTTTGGCCTTTTCAGTGGACAGAGCTACTATGTATTTTCTCAAGAGAAAATACAACGTAAATTCATAATGATGTTTCTGATTTAAAATATAGGATTACAGGATTTTTGCTTGGCTTCTTTGATTTTTATATTTCTATCTCTTTACTCTTACTCTGAAAAAAAATCTTGGTTTTTAGGGACAGATCATAATTACTTCTTTGCTTTATCTCAGTGTCTCTCAACTTCAACACTATTAACATTTTGGGCAGTACTTTCTTGTGGGGGCTGTCTTGTGCATTGTAGGATTTTCAGCAGCATCCCTAACCTCATCTACTAGATACCAATAGCGCCCTCCACCCCAGTTGTTGTGACAGCCCAAAAATGCCTCCGGCCAATGCCAGATATCTTCTTAGGGGCACTATTGCCTCCTGGTTGAGACCCACTGCTTTATCTTTATACCATACTTTTCATATAAACAATACTAATATATTATTGCTAATAATATGACTACTAGAAACTTCATTTTTCCTCTTTGGGTTCATCCCACTAGGATATATGGTAAAATTACCATGTTTTAAATTTACTTGAAATAATTCCTCTCTGTCAGTTCAGTTAATTCGTTTCATTTTTACTTTCAGTTTATAGGGATTGCTTTTTTAAAATTTAACTTTGTTTTGTAAGTGCATAAAATATTTGCATGGGTCCAAAGTTGATCTAAAAAACAAGATACATTCAGAGAAATCCAGCTTCTGCCCTTACTCCCTTCACCCCTTGCACTCTCTCCCACTTTATAAGTAACCTTATTATTTATTTTTTGGTTTACTTTTTCATTTTTTCCTAATGTAAACAAATATACATATATTCATGTCCACCTCTGTTAGATAAACAGTACCATATCATACATATTTTTCTCCATTTTGCTTTCTTCACTTAACAGTACATCCCACTGTGTGGATTTACCATAGTTTATTCAAGAAGTCCCTATTAATGGACAAGTTGAGGTTTTTTACAGGCTTTGCTGTTACAATCAATGCTGTAAATAATTCTACAGTGAATAGTCTAGTGTATTCATCTTTTTATATTTTTGCTAAAGTATCATTGGGATGGATTTTTAGATAATGGGATTTCTAGATATATGTGTCAAAGAAAAAACAGAGCTGGACAGTAGTTAAAGCAGTAAAACCAGATTCTGTTCAGGAACTATTGTGATAGGGGAAAAGAGACCTCAGTGTGGAACTGGACTCGATTCTGAATATAACATGGACAGGGACTTCCCTGGTGGCGCAGTGGTTAAGAATCCGCCTGCCAATGCAGGGGACACGGGTTCGAGCCCGGATCCGGGAAGATCCCACATGCCACGGAGCGGCTAAGCCCGTGCGCCACAACTACTGAGCCTGCATTCTAGAGTCTGCGAGCCACAACTATTGAAGCCCGCGTGCCACAACTACTGAAGCCTGTGCGCCTAGAGCCTGTGCTCCGCAACAAGAGAAGCCACCACAATGAGAAGCCTGCGCACCGCAACGAAGAGTAGCCCCCGCTCGCTGCAACTAGAGAAAGCCCATGTGCAGCAATGAAGACCCAACGCAGCCAAAAAATAAATAAATAAAAAAAATAATTTTTAAAAAAGATGGACAAGTGGGGATTTATAGACAAAGGGCAAGGTAGGGGTCAGTGGATGGAAAATTACTAAGAGAAACCTCAAAGGTAAGGGGGGATTCTTGCTAAACTGAACTACAAGATTCTTGCTGAAGGCAGGCCAGGGTGATCAGTATCATGGCGGGGTTGGTGGGGGAGTGCGGAGTGAGGAGTTTGATCAGGTATCAAGGGTGGAGGGATTCTGGGTAAAGCTGCTTAACAGGATTCTTGCTAAAATTGGGCTCTACAGGAACAGAAATGGAAGCCCAAGGTCAGGCCTCCTTGAGAAGATGCCTCAGAGGAGCCTAACTACAGTTTGGTCAAGGAGAGATTCTTTGTCATATGCATAGGTGACTAGGTAATGCCACATTCCCTTCCCCGGATATGTGCCATTTTGCATTCCCACCGAAAATGTTTGAGGCTGTTTCCCCACACTCTCAGCAACAAAATGTGTTGCAAGACATGTAAGTTTTTGCCAGTCTGATTGGCGAGAAATGGTATCATAATATAGTTTCAATTGCATTTATTTCATTATAAGTGAGACTGACATCTTTTCACATATTTTAGGGCCATTTGCTTCTCTCTTTCTGAGACGTCTCTGTTCATATTTGTTGCCTTTTGATTGTTGGCCTTTTTCTTCTCTGTATCAGTTCTTTATATATTAACCTTTTAGTTGTAATGCCAGTTCCCTTTGTTTATTTGTTTGTTTTTGTTTGTCATCTGTGTTTTTACTTTGTAGAAATTTAAAAAAAATTTTTTATTCTTACATAGTTAAATGTATCAGTCTTTTCCCTTATTGCTTCTGGATTTGAGTTATAGGAAAGTTGTCTTCTCTTCCAGGTTATAGGGAACTTTACCATGTTTTCTTTAATAATTAAAAAGTTTGCCTTTTTTAAAGTTTTTTTTTATTGTAGTAAAATACATACACATATAACATAAAATTTGCCATCTTAACCAATGTTAAGTGTACAATTCAGCAGCATTAATAATATTCACAGTGGTGTGTAACCATTACCACTGTCCATTTCCAAGACTTCTTCATGGTCCCAAACGGAAACTCTGTGCCTGTTATGTAGTAATTCCACATTCCTCTCTTCTCCCAGTCCCTAAAAACTTCTATTTTACTCTCTATCTCTATGAATTTGCCTTGTATGAAATATCAATGTAACTAGAATCATGGAATATTTGTCCTTTCGTATTTGGCTTAATTCACTTAATATTTTCAAGGTTTATCCGTGTTGTAGTATGTATCAAAACTTCATTCCTTTTTATGGCTAATTAATATTCCATTGTATGTATATACCACATTTTGTTCAGACATTCATCTGTTGATGGACATCTGGATTATTTCCACCTCTTGGCTATTGTGAATAATGCCTCAACCACCAAATGCTTTTCTACAGCAGCTGTACCGTTTTACATTTCCACCAGCAATATTCCGGTGTTCTAATTTCTCCACATCCCTGTCAACACTTATTATTTTTGTTTTATTAAATAATAGCTATTCTTTTTTTTTTTTATTTATTTATGTTTGGCTGCATTGGGTCTTCGTTGCTGCGTGCAGGCTTTCTCTAGTTGCGGCGAGCAGGGGCTACTCTTCGTTGCGGTGCACGGGCTTCTCATTGCAGTGGCTTCTCTTGTTGCGGAGCATGGGCTCTAGGCACACAGGCTTCAGTAGTTGCAGCGTGCAGGCTCAGTAGTTGTGACTTGCGGGCTCTAGAGCCCTGGCTCAGTAGTTGTGCTGCCCGGGCATAGTTGCTCTGCGGCATGTGGGATCTTCCTGGACCAGGGCTCGAACCCGTGTCCTCTGCATTGGCAGGTGGATTTTTAACCACTGCGCCACCAGAGAGGTCCCAATAATAGCTATTCTGATGTGTATAAAGTGGTATCTCATTGTGACTAGTGATGTTGAGCATCTTTTTCATGTGCTTATTGTCTACTCAATATTTCTTCTTTGGAGAAATGTCTGTTCACATCCTTTGCCCAGTTTTGAATTGGTTTGTTTTCCCTGTTTTTAAGTTGTATTTTTCTTGATTCATCATTTGCTTGATAGCTGTAAACCTTTGACTACTTTCCAGAGTTCTACGTTGGTCCTAATAGTTTCTGCTTGTTTTTCAATGTTTCTGTGGGGACAGGAGCTTGGAGCTGCCTATTCTTTCATTTTGCTGACATCACCCTCAGGTTCAATTTTTAAATTTTAGATCTTGGATATATCTGGAATTTATCTTGCTAATGGTGATTCCATATGACTGTTGAATTTATTTAAAAGTCCATCTTTTCCTGATTTTTTAAGATCTAATAGTATGGACTCCTCATGGGTTTTTGTTTTATTCAGTGAGTTATAATCCATTAGTATCATTATTTACTTTGATGTTCCATTTCCCAGACTTGTCCAGTGGGAACCCCTTCAGGTGGCTTCAGTGTCGTTTTGATATGTCCTCATCATTCACTGAGCACCATCTTACTTTCTGGTGCAAGATCTTTCGGGCTCATTTGTTCTTTCTCTGTCCCAGCCCTGGAATCAGCCTTTTCTCCAAGGAGCCATGATTCCTTTTCTTGGAAAACTGTATTTAGAAGCCAAGATGTAGGCTTTTGGTATGCTTATTGCTTCTAGTCTGTCATTGCTTCCAGGACCTCTCAAAGGGCAGATGGCTTGGACTCTTAAATATTGATTTGTTTCCTTATTTCTTATATTTTTTTTTTGTAAGGGCAAAAGAGTATTGCAGAAAGTTTGGGAAAGAGAGAAAATAATCCACAATTTTTTACCCCCCCAACAATAACTATTTTCACTCTTGCTTCTCTCCATTTTTAAAAAAATTGATTAATTTATTTTTGGCTGCATTGGGTCTTTGTTGCTGTGCGTGGGCTTTTTCTAGTTGCGGGGAGTGAGGACTACTCTTAGTTGTGGTGCGTGGGCTTCTCATTGAGGTGGCTCCTCTTGTTGCGGAGCACGGGCTCTGGGTGCGCAGGCTTCAGTAGTTGTGGCACATAGGCTCAGTAGTTGTGGCTCACGGGCTCTAGAGCGCAGGCTCAGTAGTTGTGGTGCATGGGCTTAGTTGCTCCGCAGCAGGTGGGATATTCCTGGACCAGGGCTCGAACCCGTGTCCCCTGCATTGGCAGGCGGATTCTTAACCACTGCACCACCAGGGAAGTCCCTCTCCATTTTTTTCATACACATTCGATTTCATTCCTAGTGAATGAATAATTTTTGTTTCTTGTATTTTCACTTATGTGACATCTCTTTCTATTTGGCTACATAAATTGCTTCATAATTATTTTTAAGGGATACGTATTATCCCATCAAGCAATCAAGCAGCTATATCATGACCATTTACTTTATTTTCAGTTTTTCCTAACGGATAACAGCTGTGGCAGACATATTTTATGTATATAGCTTACATTGTTGTTCTTTTAAGTTCCCAGAAATGTGGAAGATCATGGTCAAAATATTTATACAGCATGTAAATACATCTGGTCAGTTTGCTTTCCCCCAGAATTGTAAGAATGAGTTTATATTCCCTATTTTTATTCCCGTCTTGTCCCTAGATTCTTCTGACCAATTTTTTTTCTTTTTTTTTTTTTTTAGATTCCATATATATGTGTTAGCATACGGTATTTGTTTTTCTCTTTCTGACTTACTTCACTCTGTATGACAGACTCTGCAGACCTACTAGAGAATGGACTTGAGGATACGGGGAGGGGGAAGGGTAAGCTGGGACAAAGTGAGAGAGTGGCATGGGCATATATACACTACCAAATATAAAATAGATAGCTAGTGGGAAGCAGCCGCATAGCAGAGCGAGATCAGCTCTGTGCTTTGTGACCACCTAGAGGGGTGGGATAGGGAGGGTGGGAGGGAGGGAGATGCAAGAGGGAAGAGATATGGGGACATATGTATATGTATAACTGAGTCACTTAGTTATAAAGCAGAAACTAACACAACATTGTAAAGCAATTATACTCTAATAAAGATGTTAAAAAAAAAGAATATTGACAATAAAAATCATCTACATTGGGAAAAAAAGAAAAGAATGAGTTTATATTGATTTGATATTTTGTTAATATTGGAGATTGAGTGAAATGTTTACATTCACTTTTGTTTGTTATTAAACCAAAGCATACATTATTTTTTTTTTTTTAATAATTTTTGGAGAACTGTGTTTTATTTATTTATTTATTTATTTATTTTTGGCTGTGTTGGGTCTTCGTTTCTGTGCGAGGTCTTTCTCTAGTTGCGGCAAGCGGGGGCCACTCTTCATCGCGGTGCGCGGACCTCTCACTGTCGCGGCCTCCTCACTGTCGCGGCCTCTCTTGTTGCAGAGCACAGGCTCCAGACGTGCAGGCTCAGCAGTCGTGGCTCACGGGCCTAGTTGCTCCGCGGCATGTGGGATCTTCCCAGACCAGAGCCCGAACCCGTGTCCCCTGCATTGGCAGGCAGACTCTCAACCACTGTGCCACCAGGGAAGCCCCATACATTATTTTTCATTATAAGTTTTTTTTTTTTTTTTGGCCGTGAGCACTTGCAGGATCTTAGTTTCCCAACCAGTGATTGAACGTGGGCCCTTGGTAGTAAAAGCACAGAGTCCTAACCACTAGACCTCCAGGGAATTCCCCTCATCATAACTTTTATGAAATCTTTCTTTTGTCAGATTATCCGAATCCAAAATTTACTTTTTATTGCTTTACTTTAAGTGAAAGTGACAGCTTTGAGTTAGGTCACTTGTTCTTAAGACCCCTTTAGTGCTACTTTAGGAGTACATAATAACTTAATGGTAAAGAATCTTAATGCATACGTTGGAATGAATTTATTTAAAATACTGTATTAAGAACTTTACCTTATTTTTCTTTTTACTTTTACAGTTAGTCAAAAGAGAATGAAAGAAGTAGATAATCTTGAAAGTATAAAGGAAGAATGGTGAGTTAATTTATGCATTGTTTTTGTTACCAATGCCTTTGTTACTTTCTCTATTTTTACATTTCACTAACTTAGTAAGTTTTCATTATGATTATCTGTTAAATACCTAATAGTAATGTACTTCAAAGTTTTTTTTTCATAGCTGCATTAAATGGATTTTAGTGAAGTTATAAATCTTTCTGTGATTAATTTTTTTGTGTTAAATTTCTCTCTGCCCACATATTATTTCTTTTATTTAAGAGGGAAATTAAAGTAACTATTTATTACTTCATTAGCCTCTTGTGTTATACTATCTTGAAGTCATAGTGTAAATATAATGGCTTTGGAATCAGATAAACCTAGGTTTGAATCCCATCTCTGTCTTATACTACTTCTCTGGCATTTGAGCAACTTAGGTAGATTCTTTGAGTTTCAGTATCTCATCTAAAAAGGAGGAGGTGTACATAGGTACCTGAAAGGTTTTTGTAAGGATTAGATAGCCAATTTAAAGCACTGAGCATCGTATTAGCATATAGCAGGCACCCAATAAATGGTAGGTGCAAAGTCTCTCGTTCTTATTAATACAAAATTCTTTATTCTCACTTCTCTGAAGTGGAATATTTATTTTTGTATTATGTTCTTTGTTTTAAATATTTGAAAAGGTAAATATCTTTCATTCATAGTCCATTTAAGGAGACAGGTAAGTATTTACAAATACTTTGTGAACACTTTCTATACCGAACAAATACTATTTATTATTTTTTCACTAGAGTACTTACTGTTTTATATAGATATCTGATACTAACTATATAATTGTGAGGTAATGTCAGGAGCCCCTAAGACTGCCTCCAGATGTGATGATTTGATTAGAGGATTCACAGGATTCAGCTTATAGTCATACTAATGACTAAGCTTTATTGCAATGAAAAGATACTTTGCAAGGGGGTGAAGTCCAGGGGAAACCAGGCATAAGCTTCCAAGAGTCCTTGCCCAGTGGAGCCACCAGGACACACACTTAATTCCTCCAGTAATAAGTTATACAGCACGTGTGAGATGTTGTCTACCAGGGAAGTTCATTGGAAATGAGCCTTAGGGTTTATACTGGGGACTAGGCACATATTAAAATTCCATACTCTCATGAGAAAAGTAAAAAGGATAGCAACAGTTAGGCCTGCTATGTTAACTCTTTTCTACACAGAAATAAGTTGAATGGCTGATTGATTGATTGATGGATTGATTTTTGCCACACCTTGTGGCTTGTGGAACTTCCCCAACCAGTGATCCAACCCGTGCCCCCTGCAGTGGAAGCGCGGAGTCTTAACCACTGGACCACCACGGAAGCCCCAGCTGAATGACTAATTTTTTTTTTAATTTTTATTTATTAATTTTTGGCTGTGTTGGGTCTTCATTGCTGCACGTGGGCTTTCTCTAGTTGGGGTGAGTGGGGGCTACTCGTTGTTGCGGTGTGCAGGCGTCTCATTGCGGTGGCTTCTCTTATTGCGGAGCACGGGCTCTACGTGTGCGGGCTTCAGTAGTTGTGGCTCACAGGCTCTAGAGCGCAGGCTCAGTAGTTGGGGCGCCCGGGCTTAGTTGCTCCACAGCATATGGGATCTTCCCAGACCAGGGCTCGAACCTGTGTCTTCTGCATTGCCAGGCAGATTCTTAACCACTGCGCCACCAGGGAAGCCCTGAATGACTGATTTTAAAGAGTAAAATTAACTTAGGACTGCTAACAGTTTTGTGGAGACGTAATTCACATACCATATAACTCATCCATTTAAAGTGTACAATTCAGGGACTTCCCTGGTGGCACAGTGGTTAAGAATCCACCTGCCAATGCAAGGGGACACGGGTTTGATCCCTGGTCCGGGAAGATCCCACGTGCCGCAGAACAACTAAGCCCGTGTGCCACAACTACTGAGCCTGCACTCTAGTGCCCGTGCCCGTGCTCTGCAGCAAGAGAAGCCCGTGCACTGCAACGCAGAGTAACCCCCACTTGCAGCAACGAAGACCCAGTGCAGCCAAAAAAAAAAAAAAAAGTATACAATTAAGTGGTTGTTAGTACATTCATAGAGTTGTGAAACCATTACCACAGTCAGTTTTATAACATTTACATCACCCAAAGAGAAACCCCATACCTGTTAGCAGTCACACCCCATTCTCCTGTGCCCTATGCCTGACAACCACTGATACGCTCTCTGTCTCTATAGATTTGCTTATTCTGGGCACTTCATATATATGGAATCATAGAATATGGGGTCTTTTGTGACTGGCTTCTTTCATTTAGCATAATGTTTTCAAGCTTTATAATGTTATAACATGTATCAATACTTTGAATTTAAATAATTAGTAAGGGGCTTCCCTGGTGGTACAGGGGTTAAGAATTCGCCTGCCAGTGCAGGGGACACGGGTTCAAGCCCTGGTCTGGGAAGATCCCACATGCCACAGAGCAGCTAAGCCTGTGCACCGCAACTACTGAGCCTGCGCTCTAGAGCCCGTGAGCCACAGCTACTGAGCCCAAGCACCACAGCTACTGAAGCCCACATGCCTAGAGCTTGTGCTCCGCAACGAGAAGCCACCGCAGTGAGAAGCCACCACAGTGAGAAGCCTGTGCACCGCAACAAAGAGTAGCACCCACTCGCTGCAACTAGAGAAAGCCCGCATGCAACAACAAAGACCCAGTGCAGCCAAAAATAAAATAAATAAATTTTAAAAGTAATAATAGGGGCTTCCCTGGTGGCACAGTGGTTAAGAATCTGCCTGCCAATGCAGGGGACACGGGTTTGAGCTCGGGTCTGGGAAGATTCCACATGCCGTGGAGAAACTAAGCCTGTGCGCCACAACTACTGAGCCTACGCTCTAGAGCTCGTGAGCCACAACTGCTGAGCCTGTGTGCCACAACTACTGAAGCCCGTGCACCTAGAGCCCATGCTCCACAATGAGAGCAGCCACCACCACGAGAAGCCTGCACACTGAAACGAACAGTAGCCCCTGCTCGCCACAACTAGAGAAAGCCCACGTGCAGCAATGAAGACCCAATGCAGCCAAAAATAAATAAATTTATTTTAAAAAATAATAATAATAAATAAATACTAAGATGTGTATACAAGAATATTAGTAATAGAGTTTATAATTTTCTTGGTAACAAAAATAGATTTTGTTAGAAACAGCAGTCCAGTAAAAAATGAAAAGAAGACTGATTCCCTAAGTGTATCAGTTGCTCAAAGATTATAAATGGTGAAGATCCATATTTACCATATGTGCTTCCAAAGCATAAACAGATGCAAATCTTTCACCTGTTTGAACAACAGCTAGCTGATAACCTTATTTATGCAAAACACACAATAGTGAATGAGAAAGTGAGCAAAAGAGGCTTTTCTGAGCCAGGATAGATGTTTCCTATTACCTTTCCTGAAGTTTTTGTACTTTTTATTATTAGAGAAACCCCTAGGACTTCAAGACTATTTACTTAATGTAACCCCTTTGATAATCTGGTTTCAGAGTTCTAAAGAAGAGTATTGATATTTGCATCACAAAATGATAATAACAAGTAAAGAAAAGAATGACAGAGTAGAAAACAATGATGAAATAATAAAGTTGTATATATTTAGTATTGATACACTATTTTTAACTAGAGTTTACATTTGGGTCTGTTTCTTTGGAGTTCTGTGGAGTTTGACAAATGGCGCTAATGTGTGTAATGTTGCACTTTTAATTCCATATACCAATTGTTAATTGCTGGTATACAGGAAAGCACTGGCTTTTGTATATTAATCTTGTGTCCTGCAACTTTGCTATAAATGTGTATTAGTCCCAAGAGTTTTACATTGTTGTTGATTCTTTTGGATTTTCTATGTAAACAGTCTTGTTACCTGCGAAAAGACAATTTTTCTTCCATCTTGACCTGTATTTTTTTTTTTTATTTCCTTTTCTTGTCTTACTGGTTTAGCTAAGATTTCCAGTATGGCATTGAAGAGGAGTGGTGAGAAGCGGCATCCTTGTTTTGTTCCTTCTCTTAGGGGAAAAGCATCTAGTTTCTCATCATTAAGTATGACATTAGCTTGAGGGGGTTCCTCTCTATTCCTAATTTGCTGAGAGTTCTTTTTTTTTTTTTTTTTTAATTTATTTATTTATTTATTTATGGCTGTGTTGGGTCTTCGTTTCTGTGTGAGGACCTTCTCTAGTTGTGGCAAGCGGGGGCCGCTCTTCATCGTGGTGCGCGGGCCTCTCACTATCGCGGCCTCTCTTGTTGGCGAGCACAGGCTCCAGACGCACAGGCTCAGTAATTGTGGCTCACGGGCCCAGCCGCTCTGCGGCATGTGGGATCTTCCCAGACCAGGGCTCGAACCCATGTCCCCTGCATTAGCAGGCAGATTCTCAAGCACAGCGCCACCAGGGAAGCCCTGCTGAGAGTTCTTATTGTGAATAGGTGTTAGATATTGTCAGATGCTTTTTCTACATCTGTTGATATGATCATATGATTTTTCTTCTTTAGTGTGTTGATGTGGTGGGTTACATTGATTGATTTTCTCATGTTGAACCAGTCTTACATACCTGGAATAAATCCTACTTCGTTGTGGTGTATAATTCTTTTTATATATTGCAGGATTCAAAATATTAGTATTTTGTTGAGGATTTTGCATTTTAAAAAAAATTATTTATTTATTTGGCAGTGCCAGGTCTTAGTTGCGGCTCAGGGAATCTTCATTGCCGTGTGTGGGATCCTCGCTACGCATGCAGGATCTTTAGTTGTGGCAAGCGGGAGGCATGCGGGATCTAGTTCCCTGACCAGGGATCGAACCCAGGCCCCCTGCATTGAGAGCACAGAGTCTTAACCACTGGACCACCAGGGAGGTCCCAAGGATTTTGCACTTAGGTTCATGAGAGTTTTGTCTGTAGTTTTCCTTTCTTGTAATGTCTTTATCTGGTTTTGGTATTTGGGTAATGCTGTCCACATAGAATGAGTTAGAAGTATTCCCTTCCACTTTTATTTTCTGAAAGAGATTATAGAGAATTGGTATCAATTCGTTCTTAAATGTTTGATAGAATTCACCAGTGAAATCATCTGTGCCTGGTGCTTTCTGTTTTGGCAGATTATCAATTATTGATTCAGTTTCTTTAATAAATGTAAGCCTATTCATATTGTGTATTCCTCCTCATGTGAGTTTGGGTAGATTGTGCTTTTCAAGGAATTGGTCCAGTTTATCTAAGTTAATCAAGTTTGTGGGCATCCATCTCCAACACACTGTACTCTGAACCTCTTAAAAGCCTAGACTATTTCTTATTCATCTTTGTGTCTTCCCCACCTAACATATAGTAGGTACTCAAATATTTGAATGACCTGTGTTAGCATAATAAGGTTTAGTAGAATTTATATACCAAATATGTATGATAAAGGACTAAAACTTCAGCTACTCTGGATGCTCAGCTTTATTGGCTTTGTACTTAGTACTTAGTAATTAAGTATAAATTGCTTTCTGAACAGAAGAAACAAATACCAGAAAGCACAAAGTGGTTGTAATGACATTATCATCTAATATTTAAGAATTTACTACGTGCCAGCATGTGTACTGGTACATACAGTATACCAGGTGTAAATAGGCCTTTATGTGTATTCACATTTAATCTTAACAACAACCATGTGAGATAAGTGGTAATACTAAGACATAATATGGATTGTCTTAAGAGTATATATAGAGAGAATTACCTAGAAGAGTAAAAAGAATATACCTAAATTAAAAAATTACCCTGCTATCAGCATTTTTATTTTTTTAGTTAATTATTATTTTGGCTGTGCTGGGTCTTAGTTGTGGCACATGGGATCTTCTTTGCGGTATGCAGAATCTTTAGTTCTGGTATGTGGGATCTAGTTCCCTGACCAGGGATCGAACCTGGGCCCCCTGCATTGGGAGCACTGAGTCTTAGCCTCTGGACCACCAGGGAAGTCCCTGCTATCAGCATTTTATTAACAGTATAATAGTGACTATTTTGAGAGACAGTCTAGCACAGTGATTAAGAGTAGAGGCATACAGGCATTAGGACTTCCCTGGTGACGCAGTGGTTAAGAATCTGCCTGCCAATGCAGAGTACATGGGTTCGAGTCCTGGTCCAGGAAGATCCCACATGCCGAGGAGCAACTAAGCCCGTGCGCCACAACTACTGAGTCTGTGCTCTAGAGCCCGCGAGCCACAGCTACTGAGCCCGCGTGCTGCAGCCACTGAAGCCCGCGTGCCTAGAGCCCATGCTCCACAGCAAGAGAAGCCACCTCAATGAGAAGCCTGCGCACCACAACGAAGAGTAGCCCCCACTCGCCGCAACTAGAGAAAGCCCATGCTCAGCAACAAAGACCCAACACAGCCAAAAATAAATAATAAATAAATAAATAAATTGAAAAAGAGTAGGGGCATTAGAAGCCTGAGTTCAGTTTCCAGCTCTGTCTCCCAATAGCTTTGCGATCTTGGGCAAATTGCTTAAGCTTTTTCTTTACCTAGTAAATGAGGATAAAAACAATATGTGCCTTTTAGGTCACTGTGAAGATTGAAAGAGCAAACACATGTAAAGCGCTTAGAAAAGTTCCTAACATGTATTAATAAATGCTTAGTAAATATTAGCTATTAAGAGAGGCTTTATAATGTATCATGGCTAGGAGCATAGACTTGGAAGACAGATTAACAGCGTTTGAATTCTGTTTCTGCCACTTACTAGCTGTGTAATCTCTAACATGTAACTTAACCTCTTTGTGACTCATTTTCCTTATCTATAAAATGTGGATAAAAATATCTGCCTTGCAGATCCTGGCACAGTGTAAGAACTATAAAAGTGTTGATTATTATCTGAGAAATCTGAGAAATTATCTCTCAGTACATTTATGAATTTTCTATGTGACTTTAGAAAAGATCAACCAGAAACCATCCTTTTATCAAACAAAATCTTAGGTAATATTTCTTTTATGACAAAATATAAACACACATACACATACAAAAATAGTAGATGGGGTGGGCAAAATGGAGGAAGGTGGTCAAGAGGTACAAACTTCCAGTTATAAAATAAATAAGTCATGGGATATGATGTACATCATGGAGACTTTAGTTAATAACACTGTACTGTATATCTGAAAGTTGCCAAGAGAGTAAATCTTGAAAGTTCTCATCACAAGGAAAAAATTCTGTAACTATGCATGGTGATGGATGTTAACAATTAACTAGACATTGTGGTGATTATTTTGCAGTACGTACAAGCATTGAATTATGTTGTGTACCTGAAACTAAAATAATGTTGTAAGTCAGTTGTACCTCAATTTAAAAAGAAAGAAAGAAAAAAAAGAACCCGGTAGAGTATTAAACCACTACAGATGAAAGTCTTGAGTGGGAAATTTCATTCTGAAGTGTGCAAAGGAGCATAACTATGATTATGACTGTTCCTCACACCTTACCACCTTTAGTTTCAAGAGTGCTTTGTGTTACCAAAAAGTACATAGCAACCCCTCTTAAAGCCATTTTGAGAGCTTTACAAAGAACAGGTGTTTTTACTCTGGACCGGTGGTTTTCAACCTGGTGAAGTTTTGCCCATCCCACCCCCAGAGGCCATCTGGCATTGTCTAAAGATGTTTTTTATTATTATAACACTGGGGGGTTGGGGGATGTCCATGCTACTGGCGTCTAGTGGTTTAACGGCCACAGATGCTGCTAAACTTCCTACAGTGTACAGGACAGCCTGCCCAACAAAGAATTAACCCTCCCCAAATATCAATGGACTGAAGTTGAGAAAACACTGCTCTGGACCACAAGTGTTAATGACTTCCCGAGGCCACATATCTACTATGTTAATTCAGAAGAGAGTCTCAACTGCAGGCATGGAGGTAGCGTGTCAGTTCTAGATCCTTTAACTAGAACAATTTGTGTAAATTTTTAGAGAATTAGTGGTTAATAGTGCTTATTTTTCTTTTTTGTGTGTGTGTATAGGGTTTGTGAAACAGGATCTGACCACCAACCTCTTAGTGATAATCAGCAAACAAATTGTGAATATTTCGTTGACAGCCTTTTTGAGGAAGCTCAGAAGGTTGGTGCCAAATGTGTGTCTCCCACTGAACAAAAGAAACAGGTAAGTGTCCATAAATTTTTTCTTTCCCAGTGCTTCTCAAAATATGGCCCTTTAGAGGTCAAAACTGTTTTCATAATAATAGTAAGATATTATTTACTTTTTTCACTGTGTTGAGTTTGCACTGATACTGCAAAAGCAATGGTAGGCAAAACTGGCACCTTAGGAGGAATTGAGGCAGTGATACCACTCTGAACCAGTAACTACTGTATTCTTTCCTTGAACTTGCAGGGGGACAAAACACTCGTTTCAATTAAAAATTTCCTTGATGAAGCAGTAAAATTTACACATTTCATTAAATCCCAACTCTTTAATACACATCTTACAAATATTCTATGTGATAAAATATGAAGTGTATGTAAAACATTTCTACAATATACAGAAGTATCTTAAGGAAAAGTACCATTGCTTGAGATACAAGCTGGACACTCTGCTTTTTCATGGTGTACTGTTTTTACATGAAAGTGATGTACAGACAACTAGTTATTCAGTCTTGGATATTCTGCAGACATTTTCTCAAAATGTATGAAGTTAAGTCTGACACTTCAAGGGAAACAACTTACAGTATTTGTTGCAAATGATAAGATATGATCTTACCAACTTTCTTAAGTGAAAGTAAGAATTTTGATAAACTGCCATCATGCACTTGAGAGCTTCCCAAAACTTAAAAGATATTTCTGATAGGATTATTGTCATATTAATAAATATACCTTTAAGTTTCAGATTCCATGTTCAGATTCTCAACTAACTTTTTTTTTTGAATAAATTTTTTTATTTTTCATTTACTTATTTTTGGCTGCGTTGGGTCTTCGTTTTTGCACGTGGGCTTTCCCTAGTTGCGGCGAGCGGGGGCTACTCTTCGTTGCAGTGTGCATGCTTCTCATTGCGATGGCTTCTCTTGTTGCAGAGCATAGGCTCTAGGCGCGCAGGCTTCAGTAGTTGTGGCACGTGGGCTCAGTAGCTGTGGCTCGCAGGCTCTGGAGCGCAGGTTCCGTAGTTGTGGCGCATGGGCTTAGTTGCTCCGCAGCATGTGGGATCTTCCTAGACCAGGGATCGAACCCGTGTCCCCTGCATTGGCAGGCAGATTCTTAACCACTGTGCCACCAGGGAAGTCCCTCAACTTTTTTTTTTTTAAATTGAAGTACAGTTGATTTAAAATGTTGTGTTAGGAAATTCCCTGGCTGTCCAGTGGTTAGGACTCTGAGCTTTCCCTGCTGAGGGCACAGGTTCAGTCCCTCGCTGGGGAGCTAAGATCCCACAAGCCACGTGGCGTGGCCAAAAAAAGAAAAAAGTTGTGTTAGTTTCAGATGTACAGCAAAGTGATTCAGTTTTTTATATATATATATATATATATATATATATATATAATATATATAATATATAATATATAATATATAATGTATATAAAATATATATGATATATATAATATATGTAAAATATATGTAATATATATATTCTTTTTCAAATTCTTTTTCATTATAGGTTATTACAAGATCGTGAATATAAGTTCCCTGTGCTATGCAGGAGGCCCTTGTTGTTTATCTATTTTATATGTAGTAGTGTTTATCTGTTAATCCCAAACTCTTAATTTATCCCTCACCCCACCTTTCCCCTTTGGTAGCCATAAGTTTTCTATATCTATGAGTCTGTTTCTGTTTTGTAAATATATTCATTTGTATCATTTTTTTAGATTCTACATATGTGTTATCATGTGATATTTTCAACTAACTTTTGAGATACTACCACTTACTACATTTTGATGTAGTATCTTGGAAAAGCTTTAAAATGCTTCTTTTTGCAACTACATATCTGTTTGAGGCTTGATTTTTTTTTTTAAAATGTACTTCAATCAAAATGCCATATCACAGCAGACTGAAGGCAGCAGCAATTATGAGAATCTAGCTGGCTTTTCAAAGTCAGACATTAAAGAGATCCCTCTACTCTAATTTGCCTTTAAAATTTTTTTTTTTAATATATTTTTTATTTATTTATTTTATTTGGTTGCACTGGGTCTTAGTTGCGGCAGGCGGGCTCCTTAGTTGTGGCATGCAAACTCTTAGTTGTGACACGCATGTGAGGTCTAGTTCCCTGACCAGTGATCGAATCCGGACCCCCTGCATTGAGAGCTCGGAGAGAGTTCTTTAGTTCTTCAGACTGAAGTCTGAAGGACTTAGGTTGAAAAATAGCAGCCCGGTTCCTCCATGGCCGTGATATCTACTTCCCAGAGGTAATCACTACCCAGAGGTAGTCTTAACTGTTTCTTCTTGTATAAAGACTATATTTCTAATAATATACTAATAATGATAGTTCTTGATTTTTTAGTTTTTTCAAATTATGTATTGACTTTTTAAAAATAGAAAATGAGAATTTAGCTCTTATTCTTCCTTCCCCTCATCCCCAAACCACCTCCTCTCATTTGACTAACATAATTATATCATAATTTGGGATTAAATCAATTATCATTGTTTATATCTTTATGACTTTGTAAATACTGTACAGCATCACTGAGTCATATAGTGTGTTATATTTCTTTTCCTGACTGCCTTTTAAATTTTCATTAGAATTAATAGTTTTTTCCCTTCCATATTTCCTTTATTTCTTTGTGCCTGTCATTTATTCATCCCCGAACTCTGATAGCAGGCTGTATCTTTTTCCAGTATGTTTGAACATATTAGATAATTTTACCAGTTTAATTTTTTCTGCAGGACAACTGTGGTGAAGGCCTTCTTTCTCCGATGTCCTCTAGGGGAGTTACACTGCTGCTGCCCTGGAATCTATGATCCTGAGCACTTTATTTATCTCTCCTCTCACTTCTGGTGCACTGAATTCTGTGCCTCTCCCAACCCCTACCCTGTATGTTTCCATTTTTATGAAGCCAGTCTTGAGGTGTTTTATGCAGAAAGTGCGTGTAAAAAGAGTGCATGGGAAATGGATGGCTTAAAACCTTGCGCACCTGAATTTGCCTTTATTCTGCCTTCACACATGATTGATAGATTGCTGTTTTGGCATCTGAGCCTGTGTGTGTGGCATGTTTTTACTCCCTGCAACCTATTAGCATCTTTTCTTTAATCTCCTCATGTTCTGATGGGCCTTGGTATAGATTCTTTTTCATTCATTCAATACAGAAACTTGTATATTACTCTTTTAGGACATTTTCTCATGTTGCTTCTCGATATTTTGCTCCCCTCTGTTGTCTGTCTCTCTGTAATATTTTTACTTAGATAATGGATCTCTTGGACTGAGTCTCTTATTATTTCTCCTGTTTTCCACCTCTTTGTTGTTTTGTTCTATTTTGATTGTAATATTTCTTCAACCTTATATTCAATCCTTTTATTTAATTTCCATTTTAAGTTTCTAAGAGCTCTTTTGCTGCCTGAATATTCCCTCCTACTCCCTTTCAGACATCCTCTCTTATATAAGTGTATTAATTATCATTTTTGGATTTTTGTTTTTAAGTTTCTTCTGTTTTCCTCAGTGTCTTTTTTTTTTTTTTCTGTCCGTGCCATGCAGCTTGTGGGATAGTTCCCTGATCAAGGATTGAACCCCGGGCCCTCAGCAGTGAAAGTACCGGTCCTAACCACTGGACTGCTAGGGAATTCCCCTCCTCAGTGTCTTTATGTGCTCTTTTCCTATTTGTTTTGTTCTCATTCTTTTCTTTTTTTTTTTTTTTTCTTTTCTCTTCTTTTTTTTAAAATTAATTTTTATTGGAGTATAGTTGATTTACAATGTTGTATTAGTTTCTGCTGTACAGCGAAGTGAATCAGTTACACATATACATATATCCACTCTTTTCTAGATTCTTTTCCTGTATAGGTCATTACAGAGTATTGAATAGGATTCCCTGTGCTATACAGTAGGTCCTTATTAGTTGTCTGTTTTATATATGTGTTAATCCCAATCTTCCAATTTATCCCTCCCTGCCACTTTCCCCGTTGGTAACCATAAGTTTGTTT
Source organism: Eschrichtius robustus (assembly GCF_028021215.1). NCBI lineage: Eukaryota > Metazoa > Chordata > Mammalia > Artiodactyla > Eschrichtiidae > Eschrichtius > Eschrichtius robustus. The sequence goes on from NC_090838.1 coordinate 18,756,060, forward strand.
TCTACATCTGTGACTCTATTTCTGTTCTGTAAGTAAGTTCATTTGTACAATTTTTTTATTTCTTATTCTTTTCTGTGAGTACCATGAGAGCAGAGTCTTGGCAGTTTGGTTACAGGTAAAAAAAAAGAGGTAATATAGTATAGTGGTTGATAGCATGGATTCCAGCCCCAGCTCCACCCTTACTGACTATGTAATATTGGGCAATTTAATTAATCTTCTGTGTTTCTATTTTCCCATCTATAAAAAGGATAATAATAATAATACCCACCTTGTGTGGATTTTAGGAGGATTAAATAAATTTATGTAGGGAAAGTACTTTAAACAGTGTTTGGTACATACAAGTGTACACACAAGTGCTCTCTCAGATAGGTACGTAGACAGACAGATAGATAGGCAGGCAGGCTAATAATATATGCTATCATTATTGTGATTGTTTTCCCTAACATCTTAATGGAGTGTCTGTTACATATTAGTCACTCAGTAAACATATGCTGAATGAATAAATGCTACAGACAAGGGAAGGCCTCTAATAGTCTATTTTCTTAAATGGTTTTTAATCAGTCCTTCTGTGTTCAGCCTGAAGCATCCCTGCATTCTACTGTATTTCTGAACCTTTCTATATTTCTACAGTGACTTCTTTGATTGAATGAGTGAATAAATAATGTTCTTAGGAGATGATCAACAAGATGTTGAGAGATGAAATATTGATAACAGTAACACTGATAGTTTATATTTGAAGGAATAGCCATTAATTACTCATAGTTTTTTTTCCCCCTTTATTATTCTTAATGTTCAAAGTCTAATGTTCAAGTCATTTCAAACTCCTTCTCTAACTGTTGAGAAGTCTGTTCTGGCCAGAAAGCTTTAGTGTCCTCTAAGACAGGGCACACAATATTTTTGCAAATGAGCTCTCTTAAACAAAATTATTAATGAATTATTTTAAAATATTATTCATTATGAACCATATTTTATGTGTACATTATAATTTTTGATATTTTACATTTGAAGCTTGCTGTTAAGAATGGTATATTTAAAAAATGTGTAGGGCTTCCCTGGTGGCTCAGTGGTTGAGGACAATGCAGGGGACACGGGTTCGAGCCCTGGTCTGGGAAGATCCCACATGCCGCGGAGCGACTAGGCCCGTGAGCCACAATTGCTGAGCCTGAGCGTCTGGAGCCTGTGCTCCGCAACAAGAGAGGCCGCGATAGTGAGAGGCCCACGCACCGCGATGAAGAGTGGCCCCCACTTGCCGCAACTGGAGAGGGCCCTCGCACAGAAACGAAGACCCAACATAGCCATAAATAAATAAATAAATAAAAATTAAAAAAAAAATTTGTAGCTGTGTGTGGTAATGGATGTTAACTACACTTATTCTGTAATCATTTTACAATAGATATATATATCAAACCATTATGTTGTATACCTAAGACTAATACAATGTTATATGTCAGGTATATCTCAATTTTAAAGAAAAGATTGATACATAAAATATACACTGATAGAAGAAAGTTTCAAGGGACTTTTAGTTTATTAGTACATTTCATTTATTAACATGATGCATTTTTTTTCTTACTGCTTTGCAGGCAGATATAAGTATAAAATTATGGAAAAATGGATTCACAGTCAATGATGATTTCAGAAGTTATTCTGATGGTGCAAGTCAGCAGTTTCTGAACTCCATCAAAAAAGGGTAAGCAATCTTTGTAAATAGGAGGATATTTTATTTATTTATTTATTTTAAATTAATTTATTTATTTTTGGCTGTGTTGGGTCTTCATTGCTGCTCGCGGGCTTTCTGTAGTTGTGGAGAGCGGGGGCTACTCTTCGTTGTGGTGCGCGGGCTTCTCATTGCGGTGGCTTCTCTTGTTGTGGAGCACAGGCTCTAGGCGTGTGGGCTTCAGTAGTTGTGGCACGTGGGCTCAGTAGTTGTGGCTCGAGGCCTCTAGAGCGCAGGCTGAGTAGTTGTGGCGCAAGGGCTTAGTTGCTCCACAGCATGTGGGATCTTCCCGGACCAGGGCTCGAACCCGTGTCCCCTGCATTGGGAGGCGGATTCTTAACCACTGCACCACCAGGGAAGTCCAAGAAAGATATTTTAGATATATTTCATTTAGAAGATTCCTTTTAATGTTGTTCACATGTTCCTATGCATTCAAAGACACTTTTTCTTTTATAAATTCAGATTTTTTTCATAAGATGAGTTTTCTTAAAAGAACCACAGCTGTAATTTTGAAGGGTCAGGAATTTGAACTCTGACCAACCAAAATCTGACTTAAATTAATTCACTTTGCCAATTGTTACTTAATACCACATAACATCCTACGTGTCTTTTTTGGTTTTTTTTTTTTTTTTTTTTTTTAAGCTGCATTGGGTCTTCCTTGCTGTGCGCAGGCTTTCTCTAGTTGCGGCGAGTGGGGCTTACTCTTCGTTGTGATGCGCAGGCTTCTCATTGCGGTGGCTTCTCTTGTTGTGGAGCACAAGCTCTAGGCACGCAGGCTTCAGTAGTTGTGGCACACGGGCTCAGTAGTTGTGGCTCGCGGGTTCTAGAGCTCAAGCTCAATAGTTGTGGCACGCGGGCTCAGTAGTTGTGGCACACGGGCTCTAGAGCGCAGGCTCAGTAGTTGTGGCACACAGGCTTAGTTGCTCCACGGCATGTGGGATCTTCCCAGACCAGGGCTCGAACCCGTGTCCCCTGCATTGGCAGGCAGATTCCTAACCACTGTGCCACCAGGGAAGTCCCAATATAATATACATATATATATATTATTTTAATTTTGACTGTCTTGGGACTTACCTCGTCATGCACTGGTTAAGAATCTGCCCGTCAGGGCTTCCCTTTTGGCACGGTGGTTAAGAAACCACCTGCCAATGCAGGGGACATGAGTTCAAGCCCTGGTCTGTGAAGATCCCACATGCCTTGGAGCAACTAAGCCTATGCGCCACAACTACTGAGCTTACGTGCCACAACTACTGAGGCCCATGCGCCTAGAGCCTGTGCTCCGCAACAAGAGAAGCCACCACAATGAGAAGCCTGCGAACCACGACGAAGAGTAGCCCCCACTAGCCACAACCAGGGAAAAGCCCACATGCAGCAACAAAGACCCACTGCAGCCAGAAATAGATAAATAAATAAATAACTTTATTTTTAAAAATAATAATATTGTTAAAAAATTTTTTTGACTATCTTGAAATACTTGACTATATCTGCATATTGTTTTGTTACGATGATGACCCATAATTTTTATATATATGCTTAGTTGTTGATAATATGATTATTTCTTATGTCTCCCACTATCAAAAAATATCTGTGACTATCCTTGTATTTAATTTTTTTAAAAATAATAACTTTATTTTTTAAATTACCACTTTTTTGAGATATAATTAGCCTACCATAGAATTTACCCTTTTAAAGTATACAATTCATTATTTTTTAATATATTCACAGAGTTATGCAACTATCAGCACTGTTCATTCAGGAACATTTCTTCACCCTAAAAGGAAACCCCATACTAGTAATCACTCTCCATTTGCCCCTCCTCACAGCCCTGCGCAACCACAATCTACTTTCTACTTTTATGGATTTGCCTAGTTTGAACATTGCATATAAATGGAATCATTTTATGTCTGATTTCTTTCACTCAGCATAATGTTCTCAAAGTTCATTCATGTTGTAGCTTTTAACAGTTCTTCATTCCTCTTTATTGCCAGATAGTGTTGCATTGTATGGGTGTACCACATTTAGTTTATCCATTTATCAGTGGATAGATTTTCGGGTTATTTCCACATCTTAGTTATTACGAATAATGCTTCTACGAACATTGTGTACAAGTTTTTGTGTGGACATATGTTTTCAATTCTCTTAGGTCTAGGAGTGGAATTGTTGTTAACTCTGTTTATGAAGAACTGGCAAACTGTATTCCAAAGTTACTGCACCATTTTATATTTCCACCAACAGTGTATGATAGTTCCAGTTTTTCCATATCCTTGCCAACACTTGTTAGTGTCTCGTTTTTTAAATTATAACTATCCAAGTGAATAAGAACTGGTGTCTTGTTGTGGTTTTGATTTGCATTTCTCTCATGACCAGTAATACTGAGCATCTTTTCATGTACTTATGGACCACATGTGTATCTTCTTTGAAGAAATGTCTATACAAATCCTTTGTCCATTTTTTTTTTCCCTTGCCTATTTTTAAAATTGGGTTATTTGCCTTGCTGTTGAGTTGTAAGAGTTCATGATGTATTTTGGAGACAATATTCTCTCCCATTCTTTGTGTTGTCTTTTCATTTTTTGATGATGTCCTTTGAGGCATAAAAGTTTTAAATTTGATGAGGTCTGATTTATCGATTTTTTTTTTTTTTTTTGTCACTTTTGGCTCTGGTGTTATATCTAAGAAACCATCGCCTAATTCAGGGCCTTGAAGATTTTACTCCTATGTTTTCTTTTTTTTGTTTTTTAATATTTATTTATTTTATTTATTTGGCTGCGCCAGGTCTTAGTTGCAGCATGTGGAATCTTTTAGTTGTGGCATGTGGCATCTGGTTCCCTGACCAGGGATCGAACCTGTGCCCCCTGCATTGGGAGCACAGAGTCTTAACCGCTGGACCACCAGGGAAGTCCCTTACTCCTATGTTTTCTTATAATTGTGCTTAAAGTTCGAACTGAACCTCCGATTACTCTTTCATGATAGATTGATAGAAAGAAAATTAATGAATAAAAAGCATGAACATTCTTTCAGCAATTGATGCTCATATTCATGCTTCTGCTTTCCTAAAAAGATATACAAAATTAAATATCTGTCCTATGACACTGTCCTTAGCACATGATTTTATGTGTAACATCAATTTAGTTGTGCAATGTACTTATTTTGGTCAGTTTTTATTTCAGAAGGGTTGATAGTATTCTACGTCTAACCAATTTTCAATATATACATACACATATACAGGTCTGTATATATGTATATGTACAATGTATATACAGATTTTAAATGTCTCTATATTATATAATATAATTAATTTGGAATCTTTTTCAAACTAATACAGAAGTTGCAAGTGTGGTACAAAGAACTTTTCTAAAAGCATTTGAGAGTAAGTTGCTAAAGTGATGCCTCATCATCCTGAATACTTTAGTTTGTATTTTTATTAAAAAGGAAATATATTTTCCTATGTAACCACAATACAACCATCTATTGATGTATAATATTATTACCAATTATTCCTCAGAATGTATTCAGGTTTCACTTTTTATCTTAATATTATCCTTTATAGCAAAAGCATCCAATTCAGAATTACACATTGCTTTTAAATGTCATGTCTCTTTAGTCTCCTTCAGGAGGGAACAGTTTCTCAGTTTTTGTTTTTGTCTTTTTTTAATGACCTTGACACTTGAAGATTATGGGCCCAAATTATGTAGAATGTCTCTCAATTCAGATTTATCTGATTTCATCCTCATGATAAGATTAAATTACACATTATTTGTAGCAATATCACAGAAGTAATGCTATCCTAACTTTAGTAGTAAGTTGTTCTTTGCTTTTCTTTATAATTTTTTCATTTTATCTGTTTTTTTGAACTCTATGTAAATGCAATATGTTTATTTTTTGTGTCTACTCAGCTTATTTCTTTGGGATGTTCATCCATGTTGTTGCATATAGTTATAGTTGGCATGAATCCCAGAAGCAATATAAGAAAGATAAATTTGATTATGTAAAATCAAATGCCAAACTGGGAATACTTTTTTCACATATATCCTGTAAATGGAATATATACATATTTCTTACAAATCAGTAAGAAAAAGATGAAAAGAGTATTTTATATGTTTGTACCATTTGATCTACTTTATAACAGAATAACAGTGTGCATGTGGTAAAAATGAATGACATATATCCATATACTAACATGAGAAGATTTCTGTGGTATATTGCTTTTTTTTTTTTAAAGCAGTTTGCAAAATACAGAATAATGTACATAGAATGATACCATCTTTGGAAAAAATATAATTATTATGTGGAATTTTACTATATATAGAGAGAAAATTTAGGAGATACACCCCAAAGTTTTTTATTAGAGTGAGAGTGGAATTATAAGGGCTGTCACTTTTGGGGGAGGTGGGCTGTCATTTTCTTTCTTAAATCTATATGTGTTTACATTTTTTTGTGTCTTGTTTTTCTAGAACCAGCATGTAGCTAGATTTTCATTTTAAAGAATGAAATAAGAGCTTGATTTTTCTCTAACTGTATTATTTTAAATACATTTAGTTTTTATTGTATAGAATATATATGCCTCTTATTTCTGTATACTTTTCTATTCTTTTTACATGCACAGTATGTTTTTCAGAGAAAGAAAAAACATATTAGGGGCTTTATCACTTTCTTTCTTTACTTTCCAAGGGAATTACCTTTAGAATTACAGGGAGTTTTTGATAAAGAGGAGGTCGATGTTAAAGTTGAAGATAAGAAAAATGAAGTATGTATGTCAACGAAGCCTGTGTTCCAGCCCTTCTCAGGACAGGGTCACAGACTGGGAAGGTGAGTAGGCTCATGATCTGTAATTTCCATAAGCAGAGGTTTGACTAATATTCAGCCTGTCATTATTTTACTATGTAGACCACATATATAGAGTTATCATTTCTCCCATTGGAAATGAGATTTTTCATGTTAACTTTTATGAGAACTTCTAAGTCATATTCACCTTAGTGTAAATTAACATATGCTGGCACTACACTAAAAAGTCATGGTGGCTTTTTTGGTTTTATCCGATCAAAAGTGCCTGGCTTAATGAGGACGTTGGGCAAAATTGGGTGGATAAATCATTTTTTCTCCCTTGCACCCACCACTTGAGCTTTGCCATTAATGTCAGAGTACATAGGCTAGCGTTTGGACATAGGGTTCTGTATTATAGTTACCAATGCCTTCAGCATTGTGTTCTCTGATCATTATCTGAATTTTGAGGTAATAAAAGTAAAACAATGCCTGATAAAGTTAGTATCAGTATCAGAGCCTTTAATTATTGGGTTGGCCAAGAAGTTCGTTCGGGTTTTTCATACGCTCTTCCGAAAAACCCGAACGAACTTATTGACCAGCCCAATATTTTCAAACTTTGCAGTATTCATCTTATCTAATTATGCCTATGGCAGAATATGCAAAGAGGTTAAATATAGGATTGCTTTCATTTTTATGAATTCTCATATATTAATTATCAAGATTGGTACGGTATATAAATGCATATTCATCCACACATGTAAAAATATCCCAATGTGACTTTCAGAGTGATGAGGGAATACTGTGTTTCCTTTCATTTCCTTTATAACCCAAGGACTGTTCTCTACAGACTACTTATAATTTCTTTTAGAAATTTTAACCTGGGGGGTAGGTAAAGGTAAAGCCCATAGATCTGTCAGCACTATAAAATTGTTCTGTAAGGCACTATTCAAATACATAAGTATACTCTTCAAGTATACTTACGTAACAGTCCACAAGCTTACAAATTACTTAGATGTGCATAATTTTGTTAGATTCCTATAATCATTATGTATGATGGATATAACTGATATTAATATCTTTATGTGTTAGGGAACAGCTGTGACTAGCTAAAATCTTCCTAAAAGCTATACTTACTGTAAAGTTTTTATAGTAATTGTTTAATGATAAAGTTCTGCTTAATGAAAAACATGCATCTGACTTGTTGTCTGCATTTTCTTAGTGCTACACCAAAAATTGTTTCTAAAGCGAAGACTATTGAAGTTGAGAATAAAAATAAGTTGTCTACTGTCCCACTAAACAGTCTGGAACCCATCACTAATATACAGATCTGGTTAGCCAATGGGAAAAGGATTGTCCAGAAATTTAACATTTCTCATAGGTGAGTCTTCCATTTCATTATTTGTCTGATTTGTTCCCTAAGTTTTAATTGTATTTCTTCTTTTCAGGTCAGTCAACAGCTATTTTTAAGAACTAAGGATCTTAATAAATAGTTCTCTAAATATAATGTTTCATGACAATGGAAATTCTTGGACATTAATGAAGTATTTTCAGTCTGTTTTATGGATTATCATTTCATTAGTTTTCCTGCTTACCTAGATACATAATTTTTTAAAAAATATTTTTCATTGTTTATCTGAAATGCAAATTGAAGTGGGCATCCTGTATCTTCTTTTTTTTTTTTTTTCATTTATTTATTTTTGGCTGTGTTGGGTCTTTGTTTCTGTGTGAGGGCTTTCTCTAGTTGTGGCAAGCGGGGGCCACTCTTCATCGCGGTGCGCGGGCCTCTCACTATCGTGGCCTCTCTTGTTGCGGAGCACAGGCTCCAGACGCGCAGGCTCAGTAATTGTGGCTCACGGGCTTAGTTGCTCCGCGGCATGTGGGATCCTCCCAGACCAGAGCTCGAGCCTGTGTCCCCTGCATTAGCAGGCAGATTCTCAACCACTGCGCCACCAGGGAAGCCCTAGATACATAATTTTAAAAGAATTATTTTTAATATGTTTTTAAGTTGATCATTAGCATTATGTGTGTATTTTTCTGTTAATTGTAGAAAAGGAATGATAATACAGGAAAGTACTGAAAGAAATTGAAATCAAGTTAAATTCCATCACCCAGAGATAATCACTACTACTAGTTTGATGGATTTTTCCAGTCTTTTATCTCATCTTAAAATGTTTTTTCATTTTAATTAAAGTAGGAACATATTGTATATAGGTTTCCAAGTCCCTGGGACCTCCTTTAAACTTTTTACATCTTCCCATCATTCTTTGAGCATTTTCTTGTTTATTGGCACAAAATTTTTTTTCAGGTTCGTTCTGTACGTTTTCTAAGAAGCCCTGGTTCTTTTTAGTGGCCGAGGGTATTGAGGATCTGGTTGCTAGGTATACTTATTGCCACCATTCCCAGGCCCTCTGAGTGGAAAGAGCTACAGGTGTCTATACATACATACACATATGCATATATATACACACACATTTACATCTGTATTTCTATATCTTTGCATAGCGAAAACCATGAGTTCACATAGATACCTCTAATTTCAGTTCACCACCACAGGGTTTATTCTAGTTTTCCCCTTTCCGTATTTGTAACTACTTCACTTTCTTCAGTTTAACTTTCTTCAGTGAGAAACTTGGCTCCAGTTATTCTCACTATATTTATTTATTTATTTATTTATTAAATATTTATTTATTGGTTGCCCTGGGTCTTAGTTGCGGCAGGCGGGCTCCTTAGTTGTGGCATGTGAACTCTTAGTTGCGGTATGCATGTGTGATCTAGTTCCCTGACCAGGAATTGAACCCGGGCCCCCTTCATTGGGAGCACAGAGTCTTAACCTCTGCACCACCAGGAAAGCCCCCAATATATTTATTTATTGATCAGTTCTCCTACATGTAACCAGTCCCCTTCTTCTACTGCTGCCTCTTCCCCAGCCTGGAAGCCTTCCTCTTCCTGCTGGGTCTCTTGACACATCACATCATGCCAGTGACCTGTTTGCCCTCCTGGGCTCTGGCAGGCAGTGCTGCCTATCCTCCCCCATGAGTGGTCACTCTCCACCTCTTTCTGGTTCTGACACACTGCAGTTGGCCCCTCCTCTGTATGGATGCTCTTTTTATTCTGCTTGAGACAGCCTGTTGTGCACCACCTCTCCTATATTCCTAACCCAACTTGGCTTCTGACACTCTGCACTGAACACCTCTTCTGTGTGGACACACTCCTAACCCTGCTCGTACTGCAACCGTCCCCACCTGCCTCCCTCTACATGGGCGCCCTCCTCGTGCTGGTCAGACTCTGACACCAGGAAGATGGGCCGCTTTCCTGTGCAGACGTCCTCTTCACCCAACCTGGACTCGGATTCCCTGATCTGGGCCACCACAACTCCCTCTCATATCTGGCCTGTATGCCAGTAGGTTCTCATTATTATCTATTTTATACATAGTAGTGTATATATGTCAATCCCTCTCTCCCAGTTCGTCTCACCCTACCCTTCCCCTCTTGGTAACCATAAGTTTGTTGTCTACAACTCAGGTTTGTTTCTTTTTAGGGAAATAAAATATTTTAATCCCAACTTCTTTGTCTAGAAAAATACTTCTGGCATTTTCAGTAACAAATAGTCACCTACCATTTTTTTCCCTGACTGACTTGAAGCATTTAAAAACCTTTGACTGGCCAACGGTATTTAATTAAGTGATAATGAACCAAGCTTTGTTTTTTGGGTTTTTTTAAAATTATTTATTTATTTATTTATTTATGGCTGTGTTGGGTCTTCGTTTCTGTGCGAGGGCTTTCTCCAGTTGCGGCAAGTGGGGGCCACTCTTCATCGCGGTGCACGGGCCTCTCACTGTCATGGCCTCTCTTGTTGCGGAGCACAAGCTCCAGACACGCAGGCTTAGTAGTTGTTGCTTACAGGCCTAGTTGCTCCACGGCATGTGGGATTTTCCCAGACCAGGGCTCGAACCCGTGTCCCCTGCATTGGCAGGCAGATTCTCAACCACTGCGCCACCGGGGAAGCCGCATTAATTCTTGTTTGCACATTTTTTCACATTTTAGCATCTCTGAAATGGGGATGCATCCTTATAATTTCTTGTTGGCCATATGGCAGTCATGACACAATTGTCTTTGCCTTGGCATCTGCCTCAAAGCATGCAGAACAAGTGTCAGCCCAATGAAAGATCATCCCAGAGACAGTAGTGGAGTACTTTTCAAAGTACTGCTGTATCATCAACACACCCGATGATACAGAAGGGAGTATTATATGGAAAAACATGTACATCAATGACTGAATCAGAAGTGATTTGAAGGATCTGAGTCTGAATAACGTTCAACTGTTAGGAATGACTTAACCATTTTATTCTAATCTTATTTTGGAAGTAAGTAATTTGATGAATGTTTGTGTGAAAATTAGTTAAAAGTGCTCTTTCAATAAATATAAAAATTCTAAGTGTTTAAGAAATTATTTTGTCATAATCTGGATTTTTTAAAATTTTAGTAGTATATAAAATGGCAAGTCTTAGAATCAGTGGCATCTCAGGGGTTTTTTTTTGGCCGTGCTGCCTGGCTTGCAGGATCTCAGTTCCCCGACCAGGGATTGAACCCAGGCCACGACAGTGAAAGCCCAGGATCCTAACCACTAGGCCACCAGGGAACTCCCAGTGGCATCTTAATTTCGATGAACTGTATACGTACTTTCCCTTTCTATATACACACGCATATACTTATATGAACATAACTTTGAGCTACCGTCAAGATTGCAGTGATTGGGAGGACTTCCCTGGTAGCGCAGTGGTTAAGAATCCGCCTGCCAATGCAGGGGACACGGGTTCGAGCCCTGGTCCGGGAAGATCCCACATGCCACGGAGCAACGAAGCCCATGCACCACAACTACTGAGCCTGCACTCTAGAGCCTGTGAGCCACAACTACTGAGCCCATGTGCCACAACTACTGAAGCCCACACGCCTAGAGCCCGTGCTCCGTAACAAAGACAAGCCACCGCAATGAGAAGCACATGCACTGCAACGAAGAGTAGACCCCGCTTGCCACAACTAAAGAAAGCCCGCGTGCAGCAATGAAGACCAAATGCAGCCAAAAATAAATAAAATAAATAAATTTTTAAAAATCACTGTTATTAAAAAAAAAGATTGCAGTGATTATATTACATTATAGTGTTCATTATACTAACTGAAAATCTACCTGCACTGGGTTAAGAATTTTCTTGACTAGATTTGAAGCACAGCCTGACATCGTATTGAAGAGATACGGCCTGTGTCTGTGTAGGATTACTGGTTGGACCATTTCTGATCCATTCAGAGCAAGATATGTAGATTTTTCTGTTATAGAAACTTTCAGGCATATGCAAAAGCAAAGAGATGATATAGTGATCCATCATCACTCAGTTCCCACTGAACTATGTTAAGCAAATCCCAGACTTCATATAGTTTCATATGTAGATATTTCAGAATGTGTTTCTAAAAAATAGAGACTCAAAATGTAACTATAATACCCTTGTCACATCTAAGATAAGGAATAGTGATTCCTGACTATCATCAGGGGTGAACCTTTGAAAGATAGCCCAAGTGAGTAGTTATATCATCATAATTTGATTATTCTGTATTAACATAGCCAGGTATCATCACAAGTTATTACCTTAAATTAGCTAATTCAGGTTTTCATAAAATTATATTAATAGTTTGTACTATTTTGCAGGGTAAGCCACATCAAAGACTTCATCGAAAAATACCAAGGATCTCAAAGAAGTCCTCCCTTTTCCCTGGCAACAGCTCTGCCTTTCCTCACATTGCTAGATGAAACACTCACACTGGAAGAAGCCAATTTACAGAATGCTGTAATCATTCAGAGACTCAAAAAAACCACTGAACCTTTTAAAGAACTTTCATAACATTGATTTTTGATACACTAAGTGGAAAGTTTCCAGAAAAATGATGGTCATAAGTGGACATGCACACCAAAATGGGGGGGAAGTCAGATTTGCTGGGCTTTGCACTATTTAACTCCCTCCTGATGAGAAGATTTTAAAATAAGTACAAGTAAGGAAAATAAACTATGACTGGAAACTATATTCAATGAACTTTTCCCAGAAGGCTACTCAGAAAGAAAAATAGACTTATTTTCAAATACCAGTTATTTAACGTAAAATATATTAAATAACTATATCATTTAAAATCTTAATAAGGTATAAATTAGCAAATATGTTCATAGCATCTTTCATTCAAACATCATTCCCAAACAGCAGTGGTTTGTTTAAATGTTAGCTGTCTCAGATTTTTTTAAATAGCAATACATTAAAAAATTATACATGGCAGGTTAAAAACATCAATGCATTTTTTTTATATCTATCTGAAATACAGTCAAAAGGCTGGAAGGAACTGCTTTCACCACAGCTATGCCTAAACCTCAGAAGTGTTCCCAATTTGCATTGTCTAATGGCAAGATACACTCAAATATTAACTTGGCAACAGTATCTGGGATGTATTTTCATTTAAGAATAAAATTGTGTAGCTTAGTATAATGTCAGTATCAATCTGCTGACATACATTTCAACATTTTCAAAACGTACAAATTTAAAAGAATTCTTTTTTCTCTAGGAACCGCAGTTTATCCCTTACTTTATTTTCTTTCAGAAATTAGGGGTTCTTAGTTAACATTTGGAGTGGGCCATTTGTTTGCCACCATCCACGTAGAATCTAATGCTAGTGTTGTCACGTTACTAATTGACATTTTTTAAATGCGTCATGTAAAGTATGGTTTTCTATTTCATACATCACACAGCCCATTTATATATCAAAGGATTATTTATTACATTCTGATGTCACTAAGGAAAACATGCTAGATTTTTAACTAAAACTGGTTACACTTCAGTATTTCCCTGTCAGGTTAAATCCCCTTGCCTGACAATAAGTTTAAGAAGCTTTTTGCAGACGATCTACTGAATCATATTTAAAGTGAAATATACATTGAATGTGCCAAGGAACTAAGTGGCCATGCCTAACAGCAGTAATGTTCATAGGGTGCTGGATGTCTGCTGGAAAGAGCAGTTCTCAAACTTTTTGGTCTCAAGACCTTTTGTTTATGTGGGTTATAAATACTAATATCATATTTAAAATAAAAAGTTATAAAATATTCATTAAAAATAATAAACGTGTTAATATAAAGAACATATTTATGAAAAATGTCTATTTTCCAAAATTTAAAAAGATTTAGTGAGAAACGTGGCATTGTATGTCATTTTTTGCAAATATCTTTACTGTCTGATTTAAAGAAGACAGATGGAATCTCATCTGCTTCTATATGTCTGTTGCAGTATCACACATCATGTAGCCTATAGTAAATGCTACTGTACATTCATGAGAAAGTGAAAAAAAGCAAATGACATCTTAGTATAATTATGAAAATAGTTTTGACCTTGCAGAACCCTTGAAAGAGCTAATCTTATAAAGCAGTGATTTGCAGTGATTCTCAAGCCTTAATATGGAAGAATCACTTGGGAAGCTTTTCAGAATGCCTATTACCTGCCACCTACCACACACATTTTAACGATTCATTGTATTTGGGATGGGTTCCAGATGTCTACATTTTTAATCTCAAGTAATTCTTAGGTATGTAGTAGGAGAACCAGTCTTCAGGAAATCCTGCACTAAGCTTCCACCCTAATAAAATAAAACCTTCGTGCTGCACCATGGACAGTGCAAGACTCAACTGAAATCGGACTGTTAGACCTTTAAATTTTATTGTATTCCACCAGTTTGTTCTTAGACTGTCCTCCCACCCTTTAATTCTGAACTAATCATAAGATAAACCTGTGCTTTATCTTCTGTAAGCACAGCTGAGACAAGGCTGCAACATTTAAATGAGGTTTTTATTAAAGGCTCAGGGATAACAAAAGGGAAATATACACATAACTAGATGACCTGATTTATAAGATATATCTTATGTTTGAAGTTCATTTTAAGAATGCTTCCTTTTCTGGCTCTCAGCCTTCTAGGTGGTAGAGGTCTTTTTATCAGTAAGAGAGGGAGAACAAAGGAGAGCCTTTTCCTTTTGTCATTTACCCTCAGAAATGAACAGATATATAATAGAAAATATTTATTGTCTGTAACGTTTACGGCTGTGGTAGAGCCGTCTCTTCAGTAAAACAAAAATAATGGCATTCTTAAAAAAGTGAGGGGATGGTAAAATCAGATATAACGTAAGTCATTGTTAATATATTTTCAAGAATCTGTAAGAAAATGTTTCATATAGGCCTGTCATGAAGCATTTTATAATTTTCATTTGCATAAATATGAGTCAATTTTTGACTCTCCATATATTTTTATAAAGGGACTTCTTGTTGGAAATATTTTTCTTGTACATATAAAAAGACCTCCTTTGTAGATTTTCCAGTTTATAGTAATTATTAACCAGAAGACACATTAGAGGTTTTCTTGTGTGTACATGCAGAATACACCCCAGTGAGAAGTTCTGTAGAGAAAGACCTGTCATCAGCAAGAACCCTCATTTTTGTAACTGTGAAAACTCTAATTAATGTGGATGATATTCTTAAAGGTTTTCTAAAGTGAGAACCATCTGATAAAGCTTTTTACATTAAAGTTAAAAATTCTAAAGTTGTTAATTAAATATGTAGAATACCCAAAACATGTTGACTTTAGAAAACAAACTGAATTTAGTAAGGGAAGGCAAACTTGAAAATAAAGCCAGCATCTTAGATGTGGAATACAATTTGACCTAAGTAGTTGTTTCAAAAGAGTCATCAATCAGTTTAAAACCATTGTTGGGGGTCATATGCAGAAGTACATACCTAATTTTACAGATTCTAATTTATTGGTTAAATTACTATGCATTATCCAGGTTATAAAGGTGATCTTATTTATTTTATATACTTCTGTCTTTCAGAATACTTTTCATTATACTTAATTGTGTTGAAATTATGTATGCATCTATTTCAGTGCCTTAAAGTATTTTGAAAGCAATCTTGCTAATGGTTAAAGAACTGTTGTCTTAAAGATGAAATACTGTTCATTAAAAGGATCAGTGAGATAATTTACATTTGTTCGTTATGAAATAGTTACATATGGATGCATTTGTCATTTTTATTTGGCAGAGTCATTCAGTTTGAGAATCAGCAAACATTTATTAGGTGCTTTCTGTTTGCCAGGTACTTTAACCAATGTTACTTTCATTTAGTACTCAGAAGTGTTAAAATGTGATATTTTTAATACTAACTCAATGGTTGTGTTTATTTCTTACACCATCCTTTGTGTCCTTAGTTGAACTAGCGTGAAGAATCCTTAGTAAGATTTACCCCTTTGCTCTTAGTACAAACCATTTAATTTAAACATTGCTCATCACACTGAATCTTCAAATAGAAGTGGCTTATTCAGTAGACTAATATTTGGCTCTTTGTCACTTGATTTAAATGTATGTTTTTTGCACAGATAATTCATATTCATTGGAGAAAATTATACAGTTATGCTAAAATGATCTTTAGCTCACCTATTATTCCACCATTCAGAGATAACCACTAATAACATATTGGTGTGCATCTTTTCAGATGTTTTTAAGTGTATCAGTCTTCAGTTTTGTTTCAAAAGGCAGGCTTCTTGATTGTTGTCGGCCTGTTTTATTTATTGAAGTCTATTTGTCTTTAAAAATTGCATTAGGAATATACCATCACTTTAAGCAGAATAGTAACTGTTAGGGAAAAAAATGCCTTTCAGTTACACTTCTGTGCAAAAAAGGGAGGGAGGTGTTTTTTTTTTTTCTGTTGCCCACTTCCCTTCAAAAGTAAAATTGTGGTAGTACATGCAACACAGTATAAGTATTATGAGTGAAGTGTTTCCAAACCTGCTGAAATTGCATATAAAGTGTTGTGTTCAAACGTAAATTATCCAAAGAAACTCATCTTGAGTTTGTTTAGTTTCCAAGAAATTAAATATTTAACACATGCATTACCTAGTTATCTTTGCACTGTTTGCTAGGGCTGCAATCAAGGAAACTGAAGGTGCCCATTTTCTAGATTAAGGAATTGAGGCATAGAAAATGGGATGACTTGCTTTATACTGGGTAGTGTATACTTTTGGGTTAGATTTAGATGTAATAGGAAATCCACACTAATAATGGCTTACAGAATACATTTTATTTTATTTCCCATGCAGAAGTCCGGAGGGAAGTAGTTCAGAGCTGCTAGATCAAAAGTCATGACTCCAGTATTGTTAATCTGCGGATCTCAGCACCAGTTAACTTGAGATCTTCAGATAGCCTGTTGGCACCAGCCATCACATTTGCATTTCATCATTTCATCATTTCATCCAGTAGAAGAAGCATATCCATTCCCTTTTTTAAAAAAGCTATTGAGATGTAATTCACATACCTTACAATTCACCCATTTAAAGTGTACAACTCAGTGTTTTTTTAGTATATTCACAGGATTGTGCAGCCATCACAATCTGATTTTAGAACATTTTTATCTCTAAAAGAAACCCCATTAATAGTCTTTCTCCACCCTCAGTTCTAGACAGCCACAAGTCTACGTTCTTTCTATAGGTTTATTTATTTGGACATTTCATGTAAATGGAATCATACAATATGTGGTCTTTTGTGACTGGCTTTTTTCACAACATAATGTTTTCAAGGTTCATCCATGTCGTTTTTATTGCTGAATAATAGTCCATTGTATGAATATTCCTAACATCCTAAATAGCCATTCGTTGATGGACATTCGGGTTGTTTCCACTTTTTAGCTATTAAAAATAGTGCTGCTATGAACATTTGTGTTCAAGTTGTTGCGTGATCATGTTTTCATCTCTGTTACATCCTCAGGAGTGGAATAAATGCTGGGTCATATAATTTCATACTTAACTTGCGAAGAACTGCCAGACTTCTCCAAAGCACCTGCACAGTTTACATGCCCACTAGCAATGTATGATTTTCCACATTCTCCCCAATGCTTGTTACTGTCTTTTTATATAATTATAGCCCTCCTAGTGGAGTGGTATCTTGTAGTTTTGCATTTCCCTAATGACATGAGGTTGCCCATTTGTCTATCTCGGAGAAATATCTATTCAAATCCTTTGCCGAATTTTTAATTGGGCTATCTTTTTACTGTTTAGTTTTGAGTTCTTTATATATTCCAGTACAAATCCTTAACAATTTGCAAACATTCCTCCCATTCTGTGGGTTGTCTTTTCACTGGTTGCATAGGTTACAACACAAAGTTTTTCATTTAGATGTAGTCCAACTTATGCTTGTGGCATCCTATCTAAGA
Source organism: Eschrichtius robustus (assembly GCF_028021215.1). Taxonomy (NCBI): domain Eukaryota; kingdom Metazoa; phylum Chordata; class Mammalia; order Artiodactyla; family Eschrichtiidae; genus Eschrichtius; species Eschrichtius robustus. Next base: position 18,773,811 of record NC_090838.1, read on the forward strand.
AACATTTGTCTAACCCAAGATTATGAAGATATGCTCCTGCTTTCTTCTAAGAGTTTTATAGTTTTAGCCTTTACACGTAGGTCTGTGATGGGTTTTCAGTTAATTTTTGTATGTGATGTGACCCCTTCCCTTTTAAGGACCTTTCTGGGAAATTGCCTACACCACTCAGCTTTTTTTCACTGGCCAGGACTTAGTTACTTGGCCATACCCTTTATCTGTATGAGGCTGGAGAATGTGTATTTCGGGCATCCTATGTCAATTTTTTAAAGAGGGTTGTAAGCCTACTCAGTCATAGTCTGAGCAGGTCAATTCTATTGCTTCGTTTTTCTCGTGAACTTGTTTGTCGACTTTCACGAGGATTTAGCAGGCGAGTTTAGCGCGAACGGCCGCTGGCTCTCACTCCCTCGGAGACCTACCCCAAGGAAAACGGTCCCGAGTGACTTGCCAGCCTTTCACCCGGCAAATGTGGGCTCTGGCGTTTTTCACTTTGGGAAACCGAACCCACGCACTTCGCGGCTTCCCTGTTTTCCCGCGCGTTGCCCCCGGCCCGGGGCGCGCCCGCCAGCCCGCCCCTCTTCGCGCCGCGCCCTCTCGGCCCGGGAGCCGCCCTCCCCGCGGGGGCGGCCCGGCGATAACACCGAGGGCGACGGCCGCAGTGCGCGTGCAGCCGTGCGCCATGGCAGTGTCCCCCGAAGGGACCCCGGCCCCGCCAGTTGAGACGCCGCCGCCGCCCCCGCCGGAAGCGCACACCTTGGAGCCCGGTTCGGTGAGCGCAAAGCGAGGGGCGCGAGGGGCGCGGGGGCTGAGCCAGGCGCAGAGCGGGCGCTGGGCTGGAGGGGCCCCGGGGACCTTCCGGGCGTCTGGGCGTAGGCCTTCAGCCAGCCCCGGCAAGCCTCCAGGTTGTTGAACTGCCCCTGGTGGGGTCTGACAGTTTAGAGCCGAGAGGCTTGAGGGTGTTCGGGAGCCCCAAAGAGAACAGGATGGGAAACCGAGTCCTAGGCAAGCGAAGTAAGCTGCGGATTCCTTCAACTAGTCAGGCAGGGCCAGGGCCAGTCTAGGGCTCTTGTCCGCCACACTCCAGGTCTTCCCCAGGTCCCCTGCACCCTGGGCAGGCAGGACGTTGAGTTGTGCGTGAGGAGGCTGCCTCCCTTCCCCAGTGTCCGGGCAGGTGCTGTGGGCAGCCACAGCGACCCTCTCAAACCTGGCTTCCTCCAGGCGCCAGGCTGTCCTTGAGGAGACTGCCTCTAGAGATGTCCTTCCTGGCAACCAGGCTCCCAAGTGAGGGTGGCGGGCAGGCGGGAACCTAGGGGCACCCTCAGCCCCTCGCATCCCCCCTCCCCCCACCCCCTGGATGGGGCTGGGGCGCATGTCATTCAGGGTGGCTGTGTTGGAGAGGAGTTAGGATGTCTGAACTTTCCTGCCGAATGCAAAAATCCACTGCCCGCCCTGTGCTCAACGCGTTCATTCTGTCTGTGGCTTCAATTCCCTATGCTGACTCAGTGCTTCCTCTCCGGCACCTCGGAGCAAAAGATTGTGGCCTCCAAGAAAAAGCAAGATTAAGAGGCCCTCTGGGGACTCTCACTTCCCAGGGAGATTTACAAATTCAGGGTGAGATGAATGGCTAGAGGGGAAACATGGTCCATGAAATGCTAGCATTTAATTCTCATAACAACTCTATGAGGTGTATTATCCCCATTTTAAATGTGAGGAAATGAAGCTCAGCACGCTGAGTGCCTTGTCCTGGGTCACACAGCTAGAAATGGCAGAGAATTTGCATTCAAATTTGTCGAATTTGTCTAACTCTGAAACTTGATCTCAGTTGACTGTGAAGGGCTTATGACTTAAGTAGGTAAAATTGTCTTCCTCAAGATTCCGAGATTCTATCATATACCTAGTTTCAGCTGGAATGTCTGTTTCAAGGGCCTTCTATGTATCAGAAACTTGATAGGTATGTTTCGTGGGAAACCAGAGTCCCATTATGGAGGGGGCAGGGTGGGGGGAGAGCTATCATGTTGGATTCTGCCTGTTGTTAAGCTTTCTGGAAGTTGAAATAGTGTTCACAAAAATATCAGAAAAGGAGACCACATCCTGCCTCATGTGTGGGTAGGAAGAGTGCAGAGGACTTGATAAACCCTTATCTGGGAAGACCTTCCTTTCATTTGGGGTGTCTGGCAAGATACAAAAATGGGTGAAGCCGTGGTCCTCTCCACTCCCCCTCCCATCCCCAGGCAAAAGATGAAAAAGAAGGATTCCCAGCGTCTTTGGAAGAAATAGCACTTTCCACAGTGTCTTCGTGGCATTTATTCTTTTAACAAATATATATATTGAGTGTCTATATGCCCAGCATTGTTCTAGGTACTGGGGACATGGTGGTGAATCAAAGTTATATAGTTCATGCTCTCAGAGAGTTTATATGCTGGTGGGGAGAGGCAGGAAATGAATAAGAATATATCCTGTAGTAAGTACAATTGAGAGAGAGAGTTGGGTCGTCAGGGAAGGCCTCTCTAAAGAGATGACATTAGGCTTCAGCCTGAATGGCAAGGAGTCAGCTCTTGCAAAGACTGAGAGGAAGAGCCTTCCAGACAGAAGGGACAGGAAGTGCAAAGGCGCTGAGGCAGCAACAGAAAAGGTCGTTTTGAGTAACAAGAAGGAGGAGGCTACCATGGTTGAAGAGAGCTATCTGAAGTGAGCTAGGAAAGGGAGTGGGGGCTGATTGGGTGGGCTCCTGCAGGCAATATGGGAAGGACTTGGAGTTTTATTCAAACTGTAATGGCAAGCTGTTAGAGGGTTTTTGTTTTGTTTTGTTTTGTTTTTTTAATTTATTTATTTTATTTGTATTTATTTTTTTGGCTGCTTTGGGTCTTTGTTGCTGCAGGCGGGCTTTCTCTAGTTGCGGCGAGCCAGGGCTACTCTTCATTGCGGTGGCTTCTCTTGTTGTGGAGCACGGGGTCCAGAGCGCAGGCTCAGTAGTTGTGGCGCACGGGCTTAGTTGCTCCGCGGCATGTGGGATCTTCCCGGACCAGGGATCGAATCCGTGTCCCCTGCATTGGCAAGCGGATTCTTAACCGCTGCGTCACCAGGGAAGCCCTGTTAGAGGGTTTTAAGCAGAGATGAGACACAATCTGATTTATGTTATGAAAAGATCAGTTGGGCTTCTGGACGGAGAGTGGATAGTAGGTAACGAGAGTAGAAGCAGAGAAGCCACTTAGGAGGCTCTCACTGATAGATTAGACAGGGGAATTGGGAAAGAGGAATCAAGGATGACTCCTAGGTTTGTGGCCTGAGCTGCTGAGTGGACACTGGGGCTGTTTAATGCAATGGGGACAGTAGGGTTAAGAGGTTAGGACAATGGGATGGAAATCAGGAGCTGTGTTTTGACCATACTAAGCTGAAATGCCTGTTTAGCAACCGTGTGGGGCTGTAAGTAGACAGTTTAATTTCGAGTCTGGAGTTCACTGGGTAGCTTAGGGATATATATATAGGGATATACACACACATATATTTGGGGTCATAAGCATTACTTCATTTTAGTGGTGGGTTGGTAAACAGTCTCTCCAGAAAAAAAAAAAGCTCTGATTTTTGCTGTTTACTGGTTTCTGTGGTGTAAATACTCTCACCATGGCCGATTTCAGGCTGCCAGTAACCACTGGCTTGCAAAAGTCCCGAATATTTAACAATCAGCTCCCGGAGCCATTGCCTCATTTGCTCATCAAAACATCCCTTGAAGTTGGCAGGAATATCCATTTGACAGATGAGGCGTAGAGAGATAAAGTGATTTATTCAAAGTCCACACAGGAAGCTGGTGGCAAAGTTAGGGGCCTCCTGACCCCCAGTTCACTCTGGCTTGCTGACTCGGAAAATAAAACAGACTGCAGCAGGAAGCACTGTGGGGAAATATAAGGAAGAACTTCCCCCTGGAAATGCTTAGAGGTCATGGTTTAGGATTTTCCTTTTTCTGTCTTACTTCCTTTTAAGATGATTTGGGACAAATTAGGACTGAGAGGTTGCTGGAAAAGCCTTGAAGACATAGGGACCTCAGGATGCTTTTGGAAGTCAGGGGGCTGGAGGGAGCTGTTGTGTGTCTGTGGGGGCTTAGCTCCTGTGTCTCCCCCAGGACAGCGGAGCTGGTCGCCTCTCATTCTGTACGAAGGTGTGCTACGGCATTGGAGGGGTCCCCAACCAGGTGGCCTCCAGCGCCATAGCCTTTTACCTGCAACTTTTCCTGCTCGATGTGGCACAGGTGAGTGTGGGCAGCAGCCTCGGGGGCCCCCTGCTTCTGTCTTCCTTGGTGTCTGGTCCTTTCACCCCACCTTTACTTCCACCCCCATCATCCTTGGTAGATGGTACTTCTGACCCAAGCCTGAGAAAAAACCAAATGCTATTGAGGCCAGCCTCCTCAAGGATGTTTACTGCAGGCTGTTGTAGTGGAAAAGTGGGAAACAACATGAATGCCCCAAAATATAGAAGTAGTTGGAAAATAAGTTGGGCTATATCCACTTAATGGACTACTGTGTAGTCACTCAAAAGAATGAGTTAGATCTATACCAGTTGACTCAGAAGAATTTCCATGAGGCACTGTCAAGTGAGAAAAGTTAGTTTTAGAGAAGGGTATATAAAATGATCCTATTTTAGCAAAACAAAAACATGCCCCATATATGTGGGTGCATGGGTATATGGATGTATATATGTCTGTACATGATTAAAGGATGAGCATGGGGAAAGTAAATTCCGGAAGGATATCCACCAGTGTGTTAATGTTGGCTATAGGAGGGAATGGTGGAGGATAGAGGGTAAACAAAAAAGAACTTTTTAATAAGGTATCCATGATTTATTTATTTATCTTTCCGTGATTTTTAAAAATGACACTGATATGATCCCATTTGTGTAAAATTATAAATTGCAAATGCACATAAGGAAATGCAGGAAAGGATGATCAAAATGCTCCTGGTAGTTGTCTCAGGATGGTGGGATTTCAGATGAGCTTTGCTCAATATTTTTCTGTACTGTTTGAATGTGTTTATAATGAGTGTATCATTTATGTAATCAGAAAAATCAATAAAACATTTTCATTGTGAAACACAGGGTCTGCCTTTGACTGTCAGCTTCAGTGCACCCTTCTTGCACTGAACCCTTCAGGGGAGGATCTCTCAAGTCTTCTCCAAAAGTGACTGGGCATTAAGTATAACAGGAATGTGCTAGGGTACAGCTATCACTCCCTCCCCCTTCTCTACTGGTGCAGATAAGCCCTCGGAGCCTTCTGGATTCCTGTCCTGGGGAAGAGACCAAAAAACCTTTGCACCGTGGCTCTGGCCCCTGCCAGTTTCCCAGATCTTCCTCCTGATGGGCGGGCAGGCCTAGACACCCTCTCTGATTCTGCCGGGCTTGGCTGTCCCCTCCCCTGTCCCTTTCAGATCCCTGCTGCCCAGGTGTCACTTGTCCTGTTTGGAGGGAAGGTGTCTGGGGCAGCTGCCGACCCTTTGGCTGGGTTCTTCATCAACAGAAGCAGGAGGACAGGGTCTGGACGACTCATGCCCTGGTGAGCAGCCCCATGGTCCTCAGGATCCTGGCACCCACCCCTGGCTTGAGGTCCCTGTGTTTGTCACATCTGCTTCTTAGTGGATGGTTAGAGGACAAGTCTGGACAGTAGGTGACAGGAATGGATTGGGTCTGACTGAGTCATGCAGGTGTTCAGAGACCTCTCCCTCACCTGGTGGCACGGAGCCGGACAAACCCTCCAAGAGTTGCAGGCCTGGCCCTGAGGGTCTAGGAGTGTGGCCATGCTGAGCTGGGTGTCTTGGAAGGTCTCACAGAGAAGATGAGACCTGCCTGTGCCCCCGGGCCCTGGGAACAGGGAATGGCACCACCCAGCCACTAAGTGCCCCGGCGCCCACTCCTGGCCACCTCTCCCCCTCCATGGCTCCCACCCTGAGAGCCCCAGCCCAGGGCTTCTCCAGGGGCCAAGAGCTCGAGCCCAGAGGGGTGAGGTTGCTCCAGGCCCACCCTTTGCGTCCTCCGTCCTGGCGCCGTGGGGCGCTCCACCCGGGCTGTGCTTCCACAGGGTGCTGGGCTGCACGCCGTTCCTTGCCGTGGCCTCCTTCTTCCTGTGGTTCCTGCCCCCCTTCACCAGCCTGCGAGGCCTCTGGTACACGGCCCTCTACTGCCTGTTCCAGGCCCTGGCCACGGTAAGCAGGTGGCCTCCTTCCTCGGCCTGGACTCCTGGAACCCCAGTGCTGCCTGGAGGCCCCTCTGAAGTGTGTGTGTGCTGGGGGTAGGGGTCCAGGTCCCCGCTGCCCACCTGCTTACCAGGTGGCCACCGACCATTAGCTTTTCTCGTGGGCTCTAGGCTGGGTGCCCCTCCTGTCCCTCAGCCTCAGCCCCTAACTCCGGGTTGAGGGGATCAGTGGGGACGTGCCAGCCTGGCGCAGGCCTGGCCTCGGGAAGCTGCTGGCCTGGGTTGGCAGTCTGGCGGTAGGCGCCATCCTAAGCTCTGCCCGGTGCCCCAGTTCTTCCAGGTGCCCTACACGGCACTGACCATGCTCTTGACCCCCAGCCCCAGGGAGCGGGACTCGGCCACCGTGTACCGTGAGTGCAGGCAGGCATGGGGTGGGGCGGGGTGGGATGGCTCTGCCCCTGGCCCCACGAGCTGTCACCTTGCTCCATGCTGTGTCCCAGGGATGACCTTGGAGATGGCGGGCACGCTGATGGGAGCCACTGTGCATGGACTCATCGTGTCTGGTGCCCACGGGTCCCACAGGTGCAAGGAGACTGCGCTCCCAGGACAAGTGGCCGTCTCCCCCAACGCGGTGAGTGCCCAGGCTACCCGGACCCCCTGGGACCCCCGCTTCGGGGTCACTTCTTTCTTCCAGGGCTGTTTCTCCCCCAGGTCTCTTCATGGTTGTTTGGGGGCTCAGCTCTGCACACCAGGCCCTCTCATTCCTTCCCTGCTCCTGTAGCTGAGCCCATGCCCTCCGTCCTCCCTGCTAAATCTGCTTCTGCTGGGTGCCTTCTAAACATGGAGTCAAACAACAGATCAGCAGGCCATCTGGAGGGGAGGAGGCGGACCCCAGAGAAGGGACAGGGGTGGGGAAGGGCCACAGGCAGGGACAGGGGAGAGAGACAGCAGAACGGTTTGGTGTCCTGGCAGAGCTCTGGGCAAAACCTGACCTATGACCCGTCCTACCCATCCCTGAACGGGCGACTGCCGACGCCAACCCCATCCCCAGTGTGAAAGGGTTAGTACCCCTTCCTGTCTTCTCAAAGCAGGTCCCTTTTCAGCAATTAGGGGACGTGCATCTATTTATCCATCAAGTTCATCTTCTATCCCCCCCCCACCCAGCCCTTTCTCCTTAAGCCAATGACATCACTCACCTCCACCAACATTTGGGAATTAATGGTATGAGAATAATACCACCAACACCCATGGTTCACCACCCGTAAGAAAACATTACAATGAAGTCCTTGTGTACCCACCCATCCCCAGACCCATCTGTAGCCCAACTACAGAATTTGCCTGAGTACAGTGCAAAATGAAGCTGTAGAGCCCCAGAGAGAGTGCGGAAGTCAGTTTCCCCTTCCCATGGCCTACTGCCCCAATCTAGGGATTGCCTGAATCCGGGTCGGGGAGAGACTCAGACTGCCCAGTTGCCCTCAAACCCCATCATGGTGCTATGAGCCTGGGATCAGAGGAATTGCGACCTGCAGATTTACCCTCCCCGCTTCCATGCCTAGGCCCCACTGAGGCCTCTACAAGTGCCCTCCCCAAAGCTACTGGGTCACTGTCTGGGTGAGGGTGGAACAGAGGGTGGCAGTGGCCTTGGGTTGGGGAGCAGGAGCCCGGGCGGGGCCTGGGATGCCAAGAAGTAGGGAGCAGGAGGCTGAAAACCCACCCCCCCCCCCGGGAGGTGGAGCCTCGTGTGAGCCAAGGCGAGAAGCATTCAGGTGCCTCTTGGTAGTTCCAGCTCTGTTGTTCCACCGACTTCACTTGCAAAACACAAATTCATAGATAAAATCATCACGAATTTCAAGACAGCAGAGCATTAACTCCCAAGTGCAGTGCCTTCTGAATGTGGGACCCTGCGCAACTGTGCTGGATCCACACTGGTGAAGAAGCCCTGCCCATCTCCCTCTTTCTTCCCACACCAAAGGCAACCCCTATCCTGAATTGGGTGACTGTTACTCCCATGCATGCCTTAAATGTATTTTATTACATATGTGTCTTCCTCTGAATGTTAGGTAGCACCGTTCTGGTTTTGACATTTATCTGCGTCATCATGCATCACACTGTCTGCTCATGGATCTGTCTCCCCACCCACTCCAAGCCCCTTATTGTGGATGCACAGGATCACTTATTCATCAACGTAACCTCAGGGTCTAGCATGCAGAAATCAGCCCCAATGAACGTTTGCTTAAAAAAAAGAGAGAGAGAGGCGAAGGGGGCTTAGACCCATGGTGGCATGGATGCCCGCAGGAGGCAGAGGGTCAGCAGAAGGACCACTCTGGGCCCTTAGATCTCCCTCTCCTGCTGGGCTGGTTGGGAGGAGGGGCACCCAGCATCCTTGGGCTTGGGCCGAGGGTCCCTCTGCTCCCATTGGGAGGTACTCCTGCCCGGCCCCTGGGTATCCCCACCTCCGTGGGTTGGAGACATCACCCCCACTGAAGTTCTGTCCTGTCCCACAGACTCGTCTCTACTGCATTGCAGCCACTGTGGTTGCTGTGACTTACCCCGTGTGCAGTAGTTTGCTCTGCCTGGGGGTGAAGGAGCGACCAGGTGGGTGCGGGGTGCAGGCAGAGTGTGGGAAGCAGAAGCTGCGGCCGGGCTCCTCTTGGGCGTGGGTTTTGGTTTTGAACTCCACCAAGCCAAGATGTCCCCTTCCCGTGTTGCAGATGCTTCTCCCCGAGCCTCCGGCCAGGGCCTGAGCTTCCTGGCTGGGCTACGCCTCACAGTCCGGCACCCACCCTACCTGAAGCTGGTCATCTCCTTCCTGTTCATCTCGGCAGCCGTTCAGGTACCTCTGGCCAGGCTGATGCCCACTGGCTTGGCTCTGGCCATACTGACCCTGCGTAGGTTCAGGTGTCTCTCGTCCCCACCGCACCAGAGAGAAACCAGTGGCTGGCAACCCCCCGACGAGGCTGGTGCTGGGAGGAGAGAAACCTGCCTAGAGCTTGTGGGGCTGGGCAGGGTCGGGGCCCAGACACCAGGAAGCTGACGGTGTCTGGGATGGTTCTCAGCTGTGCCGGGAAGGGGGACTAGGAATGGCATTTATACCTGTGTCAGGGATGAGCGTCCTTTGTTGGGGAGGGGACTGCGTGATGGCGGCAGGAACCGGACGCTTGAGGTCCCAAAGGGGAGGCCAGACTTGAGACCTTGGCCTTGCCCTTGACTTCCACGTTTCTGCCATTTCCCATACATGCCCACTTGCTGTCGACCTCCTCAGGTGGAGCAGAGCTACCTGGTCCTGTTCTGTACACACGCCTCCCGGCTACATGACCATGTGCAGAGCCTGGTGCTAACCATCCTGGTGAGGGGACCTGGGGCGGTAGAGGCAAGGGCGCTCGGGGGCCTGAGTTGGGGATGTGTGATCCTTGACATGACACACGTGGCCGGACTTCCGGTGCTCAGTGTTCTGGACTCTGCTGTGGTCTTGGTCACCTGCATTTCAGCAGAGGGTGGAATTGGGGCCAGGGTCATAAAGTTCACAGCCACTGTTTCCAACCAGGGGGCAAGGTCAACGTCGAGCGTCCCACCTAAAAGGGCTTTGAGGGCCTGGCAGAGGCGCTGGCGGCGTGTCCTGGGCTGTGATGATTCTGTCTGCTCACAGGTCTCGGCAGTGCTGAGCACCCCGATGTGGGAGTGGGTTCTGCAGCGATTTGGGAAGAGGATGTCGGCCTTCGGGATCTTTGTGAGTGAGGCAGGAAGCAAGGCCTGGAGGGATTTGGCGGGGGCGGTGACCTTGGAGCCTGAGCCTCCTGGGGGCCGGCAGGGCCGCGTCTATATTCACCGCGTGCTCAGTGCCTAGCACGGGACCAGGCGCAGGGGGTCATCAGTAAAGCGGTGAGTGTGTGAATCAAAGAGCAGTTGAGCGGGGGGTGCAGGTGGAGGGAGCAGCTAGTGTGTCTGTCTCCCTAGGGGATGGTGCCATTTGCAATCCTGCTGGCTGCTGTGCCCACAGCACCCGTGGCATACGTCGTGGCCTTTGTATCTGGCGTGAGCACTGCTGTGTCCTTGCTGCTACCCTGGTAGGCTGGGTGAAGGGAAATGGGAGTGGGAGCCTCACGTCCTTCCTACTGGGTATCCCTCCTTCACATCAACCTGCTGTCCCAGGCCCCTTGTGCACAGGCTGTGCTGGGGAGGGGCTCTCCCCCTTGCGGGAGATGGAGGCTGCCAGCGCCATCTGTGGAGCCCTCCTGAAAGAGCGCCAGGCAGCAGGCATGGTGGACAGCTGTGTGTTGGGGAAATATAAGCACACTTACTGCCTGACTCTCTGTGGGCCGGTCCTGGGCAGCGGGGACCCAGGGGTGAATCTGACTCACTCTCTGTCCTCAGAGAGCTCCCAGGCTGGTGGCTGTTGAGGGGATAAAAGAGATAATTCTGTAGCCCCCTCCCCCAGGTCCATGCTTCCAGATGTGGTGGATGAATTCCAGCTGCAGCACCAGCACGGCCCAGGGCTGGAGACCATCTTCTACTCATCCTATGTCTTCTTCACCAAGCTTTCAGGTGCAGGCGCCCTGGGCATCTCCACTCTCAGCCTGGAGTGAGTCACAGAGCTGGGCTGTACCAGAGGCACAAAAGACTAGCGGCGTGGGAAGCAAAGGGCAGAGTCCCCCACCTTAGCCAGCCAGGGGTCACCCGTGGGTCCGGAGGGTGTGTGGGAACCTCCACCCTAGCTTTCTCTGTGCACATGACTGGGAGGGACCCTTCTTGGTGGCTGTACCCCTTCTGAAGCCTCTGCTTCCCACATTCTCAGCTTTCTCTGAACTCCTCCCTGGTCTGTTCGTTCCCTCACACTCCCGTCCCCCATAGTTAGGCTGATCTGGCCAGGAAACTATCCAAGTTTCAGGATAGCGTGGTGGTTGGGCGTTTGGGACCCCTCCGTCAGGAAGCCAGGCTCTGAGCTGGATGCGTGGGATGGTGTTTCCCCAGCTTTGCGGGGTACGAGTCAGGAGCCTGCAAGCAGGCGGAGCAGGTAGTGGTGACCCTCAAGGTCCTCATCGGTGCCGTGCCCACCTGCATGATCCTCATCGGTCTGTGTATCCTCATGGTCAGCCCCGCTCCAAAGGTGCCAAGTCGGACCAGCTCCCGCTCCCTTGGGAGGTAGGCACCTCTCGCACACCGGTATACACAGGAGGGCTGCCAACGCCCGGGAAGCAGGCAGATGTGCACGGCTCTCATTTGGTCATCTCCACCTGATGTCCCACAAGCATGGCAGTCAGTCTTAATGGGCCCCAAACCGAATTTATCTTCTTCCCCAATCGCTGCTCCTGCTGTGCCCCGGTCCCAGTGAATGGCACCACGTTCCAGCCTGGGAGCCGAAACCTGGGAGTCGTCTCCCACTCTTCCCCGCCGCAGGCTGCACTGAGCAGCTCTCTCTGACCTTGTTCTTCCCCCTGCGAACCACCGATCCCATCTGCCCACTGTCTGGCTTTCACAGTAGACTGTGGGGACCTTGAAAGCTGGGTCTGTTTTCTTCATTTTTGTGTCTCAAGAGCTCAGCCCAGAGCCTGAGGCCAAGCAGGCGCTGCAGTGTCAACACGTCTGGTCCAGCAGACGTTCGTGAGCCTTGTCCACGTTTTTGCCGATGCTCACGCATTTACAAACACGAGTCCATGTAGATACAGAGGACCACGCACGACAGGCAGGAAGTGGCTTTGTCATGGGTCCCTCACTGCTTGCTGTGGACGGCCTGGGACTCCAGCCCATCTTACTGAGATCATGCGCTACACTCGGGGAATAACACGTGGATGGGGAACTGCTTGGTGGGACTTGGAAGAACAGGGGTTTAGCTTCATTCACAGGGTTGAGAAGGGGAGGAGTTGCTAGAGAGACAAGGAGCAGCCACTGACACTTCCACGGGACCCCACCCACCTCATCCTTCCCTTTGGCTTCTTCCCTTTCCGACAGGAGGACCAGCTACAGCCTCGCTTGAATTTGAGACTCCTGTGAGCTGGAACGGCAGGAGCAGTGTCTTCTGGGTTCCAAGCCCCCCCTTCTTCTCAGCCCTTCGGCACCCCTGCTTCACAGTTTACACACGACCCGTCTTTTCCCCTGGGATATGGCGTCTTCAGTGGCTCTCCTGAAGAGAGTGGCCTGGGCTCCAGGACCCCCGCCTGTCATGTCTTGCCTGTTGACTGCAGGACATCTCAGACAGGCCTGTGCCCCTGACTACCCAGCTCCAGGCAACCTGTGACCTGGAAAGCATACCAGTAGCAACTATCCCTGGAAAAAGGAAGCCCCTACCAGCCTGGTCTGCAGACTTCCTGTGGGAGCACCAAGCCCACCAACCTGCTTGGATGGCAAAGCTACCTGACAGGACAGGCACACAGAACTCGTTTCCCCTGATGTTCCACTGGATGTCTGAGAGAGGCTGACAGCACGTGAGTGGGCAGAGTGGGGACAGATGGACATGCTGGGATGTCCAGTTAGGAGAGAGACAGATGCAGCGAGGCCAACAGACCCCAGAGGGAGCGAATGGGGCCAGTGGTGGGGATAGACTGAGCAGGGCATGAGGTGTCTCTTTCCCTTTGTACAGCTGAGCTGATGACACTGTTTCTAGAAGTGGACACTGACTGATACTGAGCCACCGAAGAGCCATCATTTTTATCAACAAACGTTATTTTTGTGGAAATATTTTTCTGAAAGTTTATCTTTTTTTTTTCTGGCTGTGCCTCACCACATGTGGGATCTTAGTTCCCCGACCAGGGATGGAACCCGCGCCCCCTGCAGTGGAAGCGCGGAGTCTTAACCACTGGACGGCCAGGGAAGTCCCCTGAAAGCTTATCTTATAAAAGCACAGGAACCACCATTTTCTAGAGGCCATGTCTTTGGGGAAGAAAGATCCACTGAGATTCATTTTTTCAGAAACAAATTAAAGGGTTTATCTTCTATTGAGTCTGTAAAATTTGCCTGTGGCCAGCCTTCTCATCCCACCTCCTGGGAAAGCCCTGTCCCGAGGAGGGAAGGGGAGGGTGCCTGATGTCACTGAAACTGGCTATGGCCCATCAGCCATATGTCCCAGAGTCTGCATTTCCTCAGACCAGAGATGCCATGTGGGAGGTGGGTTCCTTCCTTCCTTTGGAGGAGAAAAAAAGTTGAGACTCCATAGTGGCCAGGTAGCTCATGTGGGTTTGGGGCCTGGGGAAGAGTTGAGGAATCTGTGGGGGCCCTGATGCCCCAGCAACTCCTCCTAGAGAAGCCCAGATACCTCAAGGGAGACCAGGAGGTGCAGACCTGCCCCCCACATTTCTCCCAGCCCCCAGCCCAGTCCCCTCCTGAGCCCACTGCCCAGGGCTAGGCCCCCTTCTACTTCCTCTTTAGACCTCTGGCTGCCTCTTAGGTTTGAGATTAGACGCGAGGTCTAAGACGGCCAGAGCTCAGACACACTCAGGCAGGATGTGCTCCTCAGAGCTTAAAGTGTTCAGCTTCCTCTACAAATGCTACAGCACAAGAAGGAACCTGACCTCAGAGAGAGAGTGCAGAGTGTGACCCAGTCTGTCTGATGCCTGAACTTTCTGGCCCCGTGACATTGACATGGGCATCTGATCCTTGAGGTCACAGGGCTCCAGAGAAAGAGCTGGGCTCGGTCTCTCTTCCTTGCCCATCTGACCGATTCAGGAAGGGGCTGACAGGAAGCTCTGCTCACCCCCCGCCGTGCACAGGCACACACACCACACACATTGCACACTCACACACACCCACACACGCACACATACAGAACAGTTTCTTAACACTGGAAAATCCCTGGCCCTGTGGAGACAGTACCTGGTATGAAAGAAGGCCAGGTAGTTTCTACCATGTTGTTATGCTGTGCTTTGGAAACCTGGGCAACACAGGTGGGATCAGCAGCTCGTGCCACGTTTTATGTCACCTGTACTGTTTCCCGGGAGTGCAGTCTCAAGGGTCAGAGCTTCACTGTACAAAGACAGATGCAGGGGGCCACCTCTGGGGGTTAGGGGTTAGATCTCAGAGACAGGAGGTAATCATGGGCTGGCCAAAAGGGATTATTCCATTTCTTCTTCATAGCAGCCCTATGAAGCAGGTACTATGATTCTCATTTTCAGATGAGGAAACAGGCTTAGAGAGATTAAGCAACTTGCCTAAGATCAGTTGGTGGTAGAAACGGTCTTGTACCCAAGCTGGCCTGATTCCAAAGCTTGTGGAGCTAGCCAGGGCTTAAAATAATTTTTGGAGGTATGGCTGATCCAGGACTTTGGTATCACAGGACCACTCCGCCTCTGAAACCAAACGCCAGCATCCCTGCCTCTGACTCTATGCTTCGATTCCACTGTAATTCCATTATTCCTACTCTTCGACCTTAGGCTCACATTTGCCCACTGAGCTCCCCCCATATCCATGTCCCTCTCCTGACACCCACCCTCCTCACAGCCCGTCCTCCTGTTTCAGAGGAAGATGTCTCCTTGCCACCACGGCCAGCCCTGGGCCTATCGCCGGCAAAGGCAGACATCTCCCCTTGCCCCTTCCCTCTCCACGACCTTTTCCATCCCCACTTAAATCCAGGAGAGCATGCCATCCACTTGCTCAAGACCCTCTCAGCCCCACCCCTGCATCCCATCAACAGTCCCTCAAGGTCTCACAAGATCAGGTCTCTCCTGAAGTATCACTTCCTCAGGGAGGCCTTTCCTGCTTCCCCACAATCGCCTCCTCCACCCCCAGGTCTCTACGCTCCACCCACTTTGCTTGTGCTCAGTAGAACCCATCTCCACATACAACTATATAGTTATCAACGGCTTTCTTGTTTATTGCTTGACACCCCTGTTAAAACAGATGTCATGAGGGCAGGGACTTTGACCGCTACATCCTCAGTGCCCAGAAGTGAACGTTCAACATGAATAAATGTTTGCTAACTGCACAAGTGAATGTCCATGGTGCCCTCTTCCTCGAACAAACAAAAACAGCCTTTCCTGTTCCCTTCACTTTCTCCTCCTCTTGCAATAATCGGTTTACTCTCCTCCCGCCACCCGGCTCCACAGCGTTGTCTCCCGTCTCCTGACCCTCACCTGCCATTCCCTCCTTTTTTGTGTGTGATTTTTTTAAATAAATTTTTTTTTTAATCTTTATTTTTGGCTGTGTTGGGTCTTCATTGCTGCGAAGGTTTCTCTGGTTGTTGTGAGCAGGGGCTGCTCTTCATTGCGGTGCGTGGGCTTCTCATTGCAGTGGCTTCTCTTGCTGCAGAGCACGGGCTCTAGGCATGCGGGCTCAGTAGTTGTGGCTCACGGGCTCTAGAGCACAGGCTCAGTAGTTGTGGCGCATGGGCTTAGTTGCTCTCCGGCATGTGGGATCTTCCTGGACCAGGGCTTGAACCTGTGTCCCCTGCAATGGCAGGCGGATTCTTAACCACTGTGCCAACAGGGAAGCCCCTGCCATTCCCTCCTTAACCCACTGAACTTGGCCTCTGCCTCCCCACTGAGGAGACAGTGCAGCCTGGTAGGCGCACTCCAGCATCGGAGAAAGGGAGAAGGGAGTTTGTATGTTGCTTTCCTCTCTTAGTGGTTTTAGTCAACTTTTTAAAACAAATCTGATCCTCCATTTTTTTTTTTTTAATATTTATTTATTTGGCTGCGCCAGGTCTTACTTGCAGCAGGTGGGATCTTTAGTTGAGGCATGTGAACTCTTAGTTGCAGCATGAGGGATCTAGTTCCCTGACCAGGGATCGAACCTGGGCCCCCTGCGTTGGGAGCACGGAGTCTTAACAACTGGACCACCAGGGAAGTCCCTCCATTTATTTCTTGAAAGAAATGTGTACACTGTTACCTAAGTGTTGGGACAGGTCTGATGATTAGGTGGGGTAACACTGACCAAGGAAACCTCAATCACAGGTAGCCATAATGCTGACCATGTGTCTTCAAAACCCTGTCCTCCTTGGCTCCCTTACCTCCCTCCCGGTTCTCCTCCACCATCTCTGACCATTCATTTTCTGACTTTTCCACTGCTTCTTCTTCCTTTGATGCTCTGTGGTCATCTTGGGCTTCCCAGGGCCATGAGATTTCATTCACTACCACCACCTCTACCCCACTCTATTTCCAACCCTGAGCTCTCTGCTGACCTTCAGGTCCCCAGAATCAAAGATCAGATGCCCATCTCAGTGTCCTCCAGGCAGTTAAAACATCACATGTCCAAAATGGACTCCTCACCTTCTCCCCACCCATGTTCTGTCCCCTGCATTTTCGGTGAATTTACATCAGCATCTAACCAGTCACCAAAACCCAAAACTTGGTCTCTTCTTAGTTTCCTTTCTCTCCCATTCACTCCACCACCCCATTCCCCATATATACCGAGTATGGATTAAGCAAGGGAAAATGTTGCAATTTGTGGGTTCTACGATTATCAAATGGTAGAAGTTATTTGAAATTGAACAGAAAGTTGTAACACCAGATATGGATGGGTGTGGCTCATAACACACACAGCAAACTGATGTAGCTGATCCTTAGGTGTTTGAGATGTGTATATATGTGTATGTATGTTTGTGTATCCCTATGGGACTCAGTTCAGCTGGGTACAGTTTTCTGTGTTCACCTAGTGTTTCTTAAGGACAAAACTGGTACACAAGCATAAGGAAATTCAAGTTATGCTCTAATAGTTCCCTAATATAGCAATTGTGTTGGAACAAATTTGTTTTCAAAACAAACATTATAACAGAACTGAGTGTGTATGTGTCTCGGTGTAAATATACAGAAATCCTAAATGGTCTCATAAATATTAAAGGAATAAAATAAGTATTTTAAAACATTCCCACAAAGAAAACACCAGATCCAAATTCTATCAAACATTCAATCAAGGATCATTCCTATCTTATGAAAACTTTTCCAGGGAATAGAAAAAGGCATACTCAGCAACTCATTATACCAGGCCAGAATAAGCTCGAAACCAAAACTAGACAAGCAAAAGCAAACAGAAAGGAAATTTGCAGGTTAATCTTACTTATGAACATAGAAGCAAGAATCCAAAACAAAATATTAGCAAACTGCGTCTGGCAATGTCTAAAAAATAAATACATCATGAACATTATTGGGTGTATTCCAACAATGCAAAGTTTGTTTAATGTTAGAAAAATCTATCAAGTGATATTCACCACATTAACAGATTAAGGGAGATAAAAATTACAGTCTCAATAGATACAGAAAGAACCATTTGATAAAAATCTAACACCCATTCATGATAAAAGTACTTAACAAACCAAGAAGAAAAGGAAATTTTTAAACATAAGAAAGGGTATCTACCAAAAACCTAGGGCAAACGCCACTTTTAATGGTGAAACAGTTCCTTTAAAATCAGGAATAAGGAAAGGGTGCCCACTATCCACAAAATTTTCATTATTTGTGAATGATATGATTGCCTACATAGAAAACCCAAAGAATCTACAGATAAATTATTAGAATTAATAAGACAGTATAGCAAGGTAGTTGGATATAAAATTAACAAAAAAGAATTGTACTTTATATGCAACACTTATAAAATATAATTTTTAAAAAATATCATTCACTGTAGCAACAAAAAATATAAAGTACCTAAGAATAAATGAACAAAATGTGGAAAAACTTCTGCTTCTGGCCATGATGGAGCAGTAGAGACCAGATCTCACCTCTTGGCTGGTTTGTTAAAAAACAAACAAACAAAAAAAACTGGACAGAATATATTAAACAACAGTTTTCAAGGCACTGTACAGGCAACAGTGTACAGTTGGCATCAGGCAACAAAGGAGTAATCTCTAAGAGAAGGGAAACAAATGAGGTGAAATTTACAACTGCCCCAGCTTACTGCCTTGAGAATTTCCAGATGACAGTGAAGAGAACCAATTTAGAGTCCAGAGGGCTCCCTGAGTTGAGAAGACAAGCTGGAAGAGACCAAAGTGGCTAGAGTTTGCAGGACAGAATAGTGGAGGAGTGAGTTACTCCTCAAGAGAAAACTCGGGAGATCTACAGAGGGTCCCACTCAAGTACCCAACAGAATGTTGATTAAAGAAATGTGAAAGACAAAACTTTCATGAAAGGAAAGATAAATGTGACTTCATTACATTGTAAATCAAGTATACTTCAATTAAAAAAATGTGACTTCATTAAAATTAACTATGTTTGTTCAATAAAACACACCATCAAGGAAGAGAAAAGACAAGTCACAAACTGGGTGAAGATATTAGCCACATACTAACAACATCTAGAATATATAAAGAATCCCTACAAGTTGGTAACATAATATTGTAAATCAACCATACTTCAATTTAAAAAAAGAGAATCCCTACAACTCGACAAGAAAAAGACAACCCAATAGAAATTTGGGCAAAAGACAAGAACAGGCATTTTGCAAAAGAGAAAACTGGAATGACCAATAAACACATGAAAGATGCTCAATTTCATTGTTGGTCCAGAAGTAAAAATCAGGTTAAAGGAGAAACCATTTATAACTATTGGAGGGTCATAAATTAAGAACCCTTAAGCCTACAGAGCAACAGGAGCTGTTGGGAATGAAGACTGATATAACCACCTTGGAAAATAACTTGAATTTACATACACCCTGTGCTCCAGCAATTCCACGTCTAGATAAAAGGCCCTAGAGGGACTTTTTAAACACCTGCATCAGGAGACATTTAATAAGAATATTCAAAGCAATATTGTTTATAATCGCAAAAATAGAACCAGGGGACAATCCAAATGTGCACAGCAAGAAAATGGAAAAATTGTGGTAACTTGAAACAATGAAAGCAATAGAACATACACATAACAAGTATGAACCTTAGAAACAATACTGAGTGAAAAAAAAGGTTGCAGAAGAGTACATACAATAAAATACCACTGTATAAAGCTCAAAAACATTACATTATCTAGGCCAATGTGTATACGTGATCATGGTGAAACTCCTTTTTAAAAAGAAAAAGGGAATTCCCTGGTGGTTTAATGGTTAGGACTTGGCGCTTTCACTGAGGTGGCCTGGGTTCAATCCGTGGTCAGGGAACTAAGATCCCACAAGCTGCACAGTGGGGCCAAAATAAAATTAAATTAAGAATAAAAAATAAAAAGAAAAGAAATGAAGAAATGATAATTTACAACAATCTAGAGATTAGTCACCTCTGGGGTGGAGCTACCTCTATGGAGAAGGATCCAGGAGGGATACACAGGGAGTGTGAATGGTTCCTAGTAACGTTCTGGTTCTTAAATTAGGTGGTAGGTGGTTCACTTTATTGTTAAGCCTTCCTACACCTTACATCTACTGCATTTATCAAATAATACCGTACAAAATGTTTTAAAATGTGGGCGCAAAATAGGATTTATAAATAATGTCTTTATGCAAAAATATTCTCAATGTAACATTAAACAATAATTTAAAGAATTTAGCTCTTCTCTCCCTGTTTCCTTCTCTCCCAAAACCAACAAATACTGGATTAACTTCTAGGATTCCAATGATTATAAATAGTAAAGGCCAAGGAAACATCTTATGTTTGAGAGTTGTCATGGAATCAGATTTGCCGGAAAAAAAAAAAAATTTATGTTCTGGACTCTCCACCAGAAGAAGTACAAAGAAAACATACACATATGTAAAATCAAGAACATTCCTTTATACCAGAAACAATCACAAAGCAAACACCATCAAAACATTCACAAAAGCCACAACAACCATTAGTGATTTTATTGAAGACTCACTCACAGGATTCTGACCAGCGAAATGATTATAACATACACGTTGAGTGCGGCACCTACACTGGTCTTACTATGGGGTACCCCAGACCCCCTCTTGAAGCTTCACAGTTCTGTTTTCACCCCACCCGGACACTTTCTTTGAAAATGGAAGCAGGCCTCAGACTGTCCTCAGCCAATGCTCTCAGGCAACTGATTCCAGACAAGGGGGCTCCACTTCCATTATCCCAGCAGCTCCTCTAATGCATTTCAATCACAAAGTGGGCCCTCGTTTCTTCCCTATCCCAGCTCCACCTTCATAAACTGTAACAGACCAACAGGAGTCCTCAAGGGTACAATATATTTCTTTCCAGATGATTTTAAAATAAAGGGTGAAAAAGATGCACTTGAGCTCTTATGCATCTGAGCTCCTATGGCTGAAACAATTTATCTGCAGACGTGCTCTGACCAGCTACACACTGATCTGTTCGTTATGCCGCAGTGACTGAAGCTTATAACTATCTGAAGGCAGTGAGAAATGGTGAGTCTATCTGAAGCTGGAATCAGGGCTCTTTCCACTACGCTAAGCTGGCGCTTTAGCCCATAATTATAATAAACTATCTCAGATTCAGTGAAACCTCCAACTTTCTGAAATAAAAACTTTCTCTCGCAGATTCTATGCTGGTCTCTAAGACTTGAATCCGGTGGGGGGGGGGGGAAGAAAAATATTAAAATTAAAGTGACAATTTAAGGGAGTTGATTACTGGGAAAAAAATAGGACATGTTTATGATCCCAACAATGGGGGGTGGGTAACCTATCAGGGAGAAAATCATGAATGGCAACAGCACAAAATCATGCTGTAGGCCTCACCTATGCTTGGCATTATACTAGTAACATCAGGACACACTCAAGTGGGGTCCAGAGGGAGTCAAAGCACTGAAATTTCATTTGAAATTTGCCCAGGGACAGTTTTTAGGAGTACCTGGAACTATATCAGCCAGAATTTTCTAGGGAAGCGAGAGGGTTAGGTTTAAATCCTGGGAGGTCCAGCCAACATGAGAACTACTTTCTGTTCTAGGTAGCCCTGGGAGCAGAAGTCAATCGATTTTTTGTCTTCCTTTGAGCTCTGCTGATTCCTGCTCGTTTGGGGTAAAAAGACAGGCTGCAGCAGATGTTCTCCAGCACTCCTCACACTCAACTTTAAGCCAAGAAAAAGATCTATAACAATGCTGAGGTACCTTTTAAGTGCTTCTAAGGGCTTTAACACTGTTTTGGGCAAGGGACAAAAAAACCTCAGAGAAACCACAAAACACAATCCATATGGCACCATAAAATCACTTTGCGCCGGGAATTCTGCCCTTAGACAAAACCACACAGTAATGAACACATAAATAACCACTTTCTGAGCCATCTACCAAAGACTGGGCTCTGCTGAGAGTAGGCAATGTCAGCCTGTGGGGAGAGGTGGCTGAGCCAGCCGTGGCAAGTTCTTCACCTCCCAGCGACAGTACAAATCCCAGCTGGGGAGCGTCCACCTCAGAAAACAGATCTTACTTGTAACAACCTCATCTGAAAGGCTGTGCAGCAAATATTCTGCAAACGAGTATCAGACTATACTGCCAAAATGGTTAGAACAGCTGGTGGCATCTATGCTTTGGGCAGTATGTCTCTAAAAGACTTCAAGAGACAGGGCCCCTAAAGTCATTTGACCTACCATCTCTTATGACT